>NW_018020792.1:212148-269674 GCF_002006095.1 Pseudomyrmex gracilis | reverse complement strand
TGTACCGGCAAAACACCTTTGTGTAATATACATGTCTTTTTGTGTAATTTGTATTTATACGTATATATGTAGTTTTTGAGAAAATAAAATAAAATTTATAAAGCAAAAAGCAGCAAATGATGATGTAAAAGGAGATGATACACTCCACGAATTCTGATGTTGCTTGCTAAAATAATGTTATTTTTTTGACTATCACATCTTTTCTTGTATATCACATTTATGTTGTGTGGAAAGTTGCAATGTTTTTTTTGTCTTTTTCTGTCTTCCTTTTGTATCTTCTCATCACGAGATCGGTCATTTTAAATTTCAAAAAAATTAAATCCACGCTCGCGAATATACTCACACACTTAAAGAAAGTGACTATTTAAACTCGTGCACATAGCACAGAATAGAACCGCACGCTGTGGACATGTCGCTCGTGGACTGGCTTCGTAGTTCCAATGTGTACCACTTGTGGACATGCGCTAGTTTACGGAGCGGAAAAGTGATTACACATTCTCTTATGGACCTGGTCGCTCTATGACTTCTCTCTGACGGTACAAACGTGAGTCGGTTTGAGTCTGTGCTGTATATCACAAGAGAGAAGCCTGAGAGCGGCCACAGCTATAAGAGTTTCTGTGATAGCTTTTCGTGGACATGGTTCTATTTCGTGCTATGAGAACACCGGCGTGGTTGGGATACGCACACAAGCGAAAACCGTCGTCATACATCGACATAATATGTCTGCACTTTTCCACGAGCGCACATGGACAACGGTCTCGCTTGTGTGCGTATTTTTATCACATCGGTGTTCTCGTAGCACGAAATAGAACCATGTCCACAAACTTAGCAGGGAATAAAACCATATTCCCGAAAAGCTATCGCAGAAACTCTTGTGGCCGCTCTCAGGCTTCTCTCTGATTGTATATTACACAGATTTCTTCATCAAGAATATCTAGTAAAGGTTTCTTTCGTATATTTGTAAAAAGAATGTTTAAAAATTTCTTTTTGCCAAAATATGTTTAAACAATTTTTTTTTATAGGCAAAAACTTGTCTTCTCTTACATAATATATAGAAAGTGTAGAGAGCGTTATAACAAATATTATTACTGATTTATTTTTTGGTCAGTCTTAACGTTTTCACAAAATATTGACTAGTCAGCGATATCATCAGTTAGTATATTGTTGTGATATCATTTATCATCTGGTGAATTTTGTTCTTATACGATATCGATAACATTACTGCTGAAGATAATTTATGAATCTTTTTACAATTGTATACAATCACATTGGGATATCACAGCACAGTTACTAAGAAATATTGACATGTACTTTGATATTTTTTTATTCAATTGATAAATTAGAAACACTTTATTGATTAGATAACTTCTCATAGAACTCTCAGAATTATTTTCCTGTTGCTCGGTGATATTTAATTATGATTATATATACTTGATGTGTGTGTATGTACAATATATGTATTTAATAATCATTTGATAATGTTTCTTTGTAGCGGATTTAAAAACTGCAAAGAGCTAACACGTTGACTGTCACGCAAGTTTTATATGTTTTGCCCTAGGGGCCACAATAGAAGTTTCGTAAAATTCCAATTATATATAATGTTAAAACATTAAGTACTACACAGTTAAATAAAATCATATTCTTATCAATAATGCGTTTATCTCTTGCTGGTGGTTACCATAACTCTATACAGTGCACTTATTACTTGGTCACTCTTGAATTGTTTTTAAATTCAAATTCACTGTCAGTATTGAAAATTTATAGTATATCATAAATTTTTCAACGTTGGCAGTGAAATAATTGCACAAAAAAGTAACTACGTACCGCAAAGATTGCGATGAACAGCTCCATTTCTGCTTGAAATATTTTATCGTAATAATATTTTGGTTTTACAAAATATATTCATCGTAGTATTTAGTTTTTATAAAATATTAAGTTTAAATAAAACTGTTTAATTTTTTAATAGCATACTTTTTATTTCACAATGTTTTCTAGTTATTTATATTGTTCACAAGCTTTTTTAATATATTGATAATATTCATCTTAGTTTAATTATTCCAAAACTTGTGGTAACGCCGATCACGGAAGATCACTATGGTAATCAACGTGTTAATAATTAATTATGTACAATTTTAACTAATAAACTTAATTAAATCTTAAATATATGCATGATACAGAGAGAAATAGTCAAAGAATGTTGTTTCAATTCAACTGAAAGTATTAGTTAAAGTTACGAACAATCTATAATTTTTTTAAATTGAAAGTAAAATAAATTTCTAATCAAGATAAAACTTTTTCAATATTTTTTGTTTCCGTAACCAAAACTTTTATGGGCCATAATCCTGAATTATGTCTAAAGAAAACTTAATTCAACTAGATTCATGCTCCATATAATCTTGCAAGGTTTTCCGATACGATCATGAGAACAAAATACTGTAGTTCCGGAAATTAGAAAAGGCGTTTAAATCTCGCTCGTGCAGCTTGTGCAATTCCAAAGAGAAAGAAGGAATACGTATTCCGGAAACGACGCGGAGCACAAAAGCGTTCCTTATATCATTCTCGGGATTAAATTGCGTTATCGGAGAAGATGGTAGGCAGTCAGCACACCATAATGTATGTTGCCCTCGAGGCTGAGTCGAACACGATCAGCCCGAGTGAAATGAACCGTTCACGGAGTACTTCTCTGAATTTTTATGCGATCTGCCGCGCACAGCCAATCCGAATTACTCCGACTTTGTTGGCGACGCTGCTCGCGCAGCGGACGGATTCGAAATCACGAGAAGCTTGTTAATTCGTCGCGTTCTCTCGAGGATGCTTCTCGGAGAACAAGTCTATATATTCATATTCTTCTTTTTCTATATTCATATCTTCTTATTCATATCTTCTTTTGTAACCACAAAAAAATCGCTCGGCGTTTATATCTCAAGAATAATAAAAATGATATGAAAAATATATGCGAATGTAGCTGCATTTAATTTACATTTTATTACATGGAAAAACAGATTTGCTAGAATAACAAGAAATTAATTACTTACATGGTCATTGACATGTTTGTTATTTCATCAACAAAACATTTCGTTAATATAATTTTGTCAAACAAAAATCTAGTAGACTCAACAAATTTTTCTTGCTGGCCACATAATGTGAGCGAAACTTCTCATACGTTCTGTATACACGTATAAGATTCAGTATCACAAGTATCTATTTAAACTTCTCACATTTTTGTATTTGCGATCTCAATTCACATTCTTGTTAGAAATTTATAAAATTTCTGTATTATAAAATACAATATACTAAAATTATACATGAATCACTCAAACATTGAATTAAAAAATTGCTTAAATTTTTACTTGCAAAATATTTCTTTATGCGAAAGAGATGGAATAACGTTCCAGAAAGTTGTCGTATAAGATCATATCGTATAATTGAAATGTACGTTTGCGTAACAGCGCTAGGCGGTTTCTATGTCGTTGAATTCGCAGCGACAAATCGCGAGCCGATTTCATTAGCGTCGCATTTGGCGTGCGCCCGTCAAAATTGCAAGCAGCAGCAAGCAAGCGAGGGGGGTAGCTTAAGTGAAACAGCCATTGCCATCGTGCAGGCGGTGGTGAAAAGGGGAGTGGTTGGTGGTGAAATAGGAGCCGGCGGCTGCCGCTTTCCTCTTTGGTGGGAGAAACCGGGCCAGTAATCTCCGCTCACGGCTCCACTTCTGCGTAATTTATTACAACTTGCCGAGAGCATCCCGCAGGGTCGAATCCAACTTCGGACGACTAGAATCGCGCTTTCTCTCGCCAACGGACGGGGATTTATCGTAAAATACTAAATGAATTATCGAGCGGCGCAAAGTCACATTTGCTTTATCTTGAGAGACAAAAAATTGGCCCCAAAATACTCGACATATATAAGTGTGTACTTATCATTAAACGTACACAAAAAAGGGTTTGCTAGAGTAGCAAGAAGATTAGTTTCTATATGGCAAAAAAAAAAAAAAAATTGCTAAACCTATAGAATTTTTTGTTTTGTCTATTGAATTTTTTGTCACATCAACAAAATGTTTTTTTAACAAAAGTTCAGCAAACCCAGCAAATTTTTTTTTGCTATATAATAACAAAACTTTGTGCCACTTTATGCGCGCTTGACATATAAATGTATACTTCGCCTTTTTTGTTTATTTTCTTCCTGCCAAAAGATTTAAGATCAATGACAAAAAATAGATTAAATATTACGTTGTTTTTATTTACAGAAGATATGTACATTCTTTTTTTCTTTGTTTCTTTTCTTGCATAGTGATTTGTATTGCGAACGAGCGACGCGTTAAAATCCTGAATTCTGGAATCACGCTCTCGTATACGCTCGTAAAACATCTTGTTTAATACGCGATATAAAATTCTGTGAGACGACGTAAGAACCTCGTCGACGTTGCGTTGGTGCCCACGTAAGGTGCATCCCTGGGCGAACCGTATAGCACGTATTATACGAGGGTGAGGGTGATCAACAATGGCGGCACGACCTCAGGAGGCTCCTCCGTTCTCCGTTCCCTGTTCCCGACGCCATTTTACGTTGATTACGATGCGGTTAGCTCCTTCCAGCCTCCCGCAACCCCTCGAGTTTCCTCACACCACTCTAGACTCTGGCTGCCTTCTCTCCGTCCCTCCTCTGCGCCGTTCGCGTTCATCTCCTCGCCCGGTCTCTCCTTCTCTCCTTTCTAGGCACTTACACACAATCGACTCGACCAACACAATCCATGCTCGCCGGTCACCGTACTTAACGTTGTGGTCCGTCCCGCGAGGTAAGAACAGCTCGGCAACACGGATCAGCGACTGATCTATGAGACTTCGTCATGTTTACCGAACCGCTGGCCAGACATCTCGGCTTAGTCTCTTTTGCGACATATATCTCACGCGAGTGTTCGCGCCGTTAGCTCGCTGTTACTTCTGTCTTGTGTGTACATAGAAAAGAAAATTTGCGGTGAAAACCTCGGACAGCAAACTATGATTTTGTTTGTGTAAATTTGTAAAATGCGCGAATGCGTGATCGTCTTATACGTGCGAAATTCTTGAAAAGATTTTTTTTGTATTATAGATACTTAAAGCATCACAAAATATTCTAAAATATAAAAATGCGAATAAATGTGCGACGCGATAAGAAATTTTAATGAAGAAAGATGCGTTTAATGAGATTACACGAACAATCGTTAGCAAGGTTTATTGCTCGGGCGTATCTACTCGTAACGCATAAAAATGTATGTAATTTGCCTCGCTAACGACGATCATAACAATTTCACATGATCTATGGGTTTTATCGTAATAGAGATCCCGGCTTTTACGACGGTCTATCTTGTAATGGATAAGTTGCTCTCTGGTAGAGTCAAAGCAAAGAAAAAACGGCACTCCGGCAAATATGAGAAACAGTAGATTAGTCTCTCTCTGACAGCAAATGCGGATGATATTCTTATGTTAGTTTTTATGGATTGGCTGTTGGCTAATATACCTTTCACATCATTGAGCATAACATATATCTAATTTGTGTTATATCGTGTTTTTTTTTTTCAGTTCACGCGTCTATAATATAATTTGCGTGTTTTCTTTTTTTATCATTCCCAAAATATTAAAGTTAGCGCGTTAGTCACGCTGTACGTGTCATCTTTGGATATCTATCTACACAAAAAAAAAACAACGGCAGTCGTGACGCTGAGAGCATTTGTTGACGAATTGTGTCGGAGATTGGCCGTATAATAGCTTCTTGCTTCTTGCAGAGAAGAACAGTAGCGTGAACAAGAAGCTCGTGGTGGAACAAACAGAAACGAGTTGGACAAGACAGAAATAAGAAGAAAATAAGAAAGAAAGATAGAAAAATAGAGAGTTGAAAGCAAAAGATAAAAATGTAAGCAAACAAAAATAGATGGAAATCACATACGTAAAGTGGTAACAGACGTATAGGCGCGGTGAAGAAAAAGGAGGGGAGTCGAAGAAGCGGCGCGCGGACAGGAATATGAGAGAACAGGAGAGGAGAAGATGTGCACGTAACGTGACGGATGTCGCATGAAAGCTCGTCCGAGAGAGCGTCATGACGCTCTCTCGACGGCGTTGTCGTCGTTGGGGTTGATTGTCGCAGATCTTATTATCCCCCCCCTTCTTCTAAGGAGACTAAGGCCGCAAGATTGTATACGTGTATACGCCCGTGTATATATTCGCATGTGCGCGTGTGTGTGCGCGCGCGCGCGCGAGCAAAGGGTAGGTTGCTGTATAAGAGGGTGGTATCCCCCTTCGTCTTCCCCCACCGGTCCCCGTCATTCCTGCAGCCCCAGGCTAACCTTGTTAGCGCTAATGACGGACTCTGCCGCGAGATGCGCGCGAGCCAAGGCAGGGACGTATCTCTTGCTACCCTTGTGTGGCGTCGTAAGTCGAAGATGGCGGCGCTTGACCTTTGAGATACGTGTCGTTATATTGAGTAATTTCTTTTTCTTACCAGTAACTAATAATAAAAACCAAAGTTAACATACAAAGATGTTTTTTCGGGTTTGAACCGCGTTAGTGTCATTTTTATACCGATGTTTCGTGAACATTACAGCTCACTTAATCAAGGTTTGAAGAGCAGCCTGATACTGAGATGCTCTTGGTCAGGTGTCCCTTTTTATAGCGCTAGATTGAAATGGAAGGGGTGTGGTGGAGGAGTTAAACCAAAGTTGTTTAAACATTTCAATCGTGTAAAAATCTAAATTGTTGGAAACTATTTAAAACTTATTTAAAACTATATCAAAAATAAATTTTTTATTTGTTGAAAAATGTTATAATACATTTCTTAAACAGCGTATACACACACACACACACTTACACACACATGAAAAATAAAAGAATGTAAGATCGTTGACAGTAATGAAATGTTTCTGAAATTTTGAACAACAGTTTATGTCCGAATTGTGCTAAGACATCTTCAGATTGAAAGAGAAACAGGAAAAAAGAGAGAGAGAGAGAGAGAGAGAGAGAGAGGAGGAAAGAGGTAACGCGAGGAACTCTCGAAGCAACCCTCTCGACGGCCCCCAAAACCATTAGACCGGAAAACGAGGTAGAATCGTAGAACGCAATGGCGTCTAGAAACAAACGACGGCCGATAGGAGTGAACAAGCAGTGAATCACCCAAGCACTTGTTTACCAAGAGAATCAGGGATTCAGGGATGCCGTTCTCTGACTCTTGGAATCCAGCCCCATCTTCCACGTCCTCTCCCCCTCCGCTCTTCGCGGTCCCTCGCGCCACCCATCCGTCGGCCCGCTGCCTTCTCCCACACCATCAACCTCGCCATCAGCTCACCACCGTCGTATGGGAGATCTTCCAAAAGCTGGATAGAGTAGCTCTCTTCGCATACGTAGACACGCGCGGTATCTCGGAAGCGAGAGTGAAAGAGAGACGGAGGTGGCGACAGAACGAAATGGAGAACAGCAACGACTGAGGAAAGGGAGAGGAAGGCAGGAAGTTACGCAGACACACAGAAGCGGCACTAGAATCGCTAAATGTAATTCGGTTAAAAGGGTTTTAGCAATACAATGCATATAAACATGAGTGTGCCCCACCCTCGTCGTCGCCACGTCCTTTCCAACTATCTACCTCCGTCCTGCACCCCCTGTCTTCGCAATTCTCTCCCGCAACGGCGACGACTCTCGACTTCCTTCTTGACGAGGATGGGCCTCAGTTAGGAGATACGAGAGAAATCAGCTAACCGAGGTATAACGTCCGTTGAATGAACGTCAGAGTGAGATTCGGAACGAGATTGCGCGATATGATTCTGATTGAATCCATACGTATCAGCGCTGTAAGCACTGATATGTTATATAAATTTTTCGGGCAAAATCAAAAGTTGTATTTTATGTTAAAAGCATTTATTTATTGTACTTTAATTTAAAATGTGTGTGTGTCTTTTAATTATCTACTCTCACTTTCTTAACTAATTTAATTGAACTTTTCCGCGCGCCAGATAGACAAAATTAATAAACCTGTACACGGAAAAAAAAAGACTTGCTTAGAATAGCAAGAAAGAAAATTGTGTCTTCTCAGTAAAACGTTTTGTCGATGAAACAAAAATTCAGTAGATTCAAAAACCAAATATTTCTCGCTAATCATATATACAATAACAAAACTGTCTCTCCGTGTGAGAATTTTGGAAGTTAGTCAAATCAACACGCGAGCTAATTTTTTATATTCAACATAATAGTTTTGCTAGGATCATAAAAAATCATTGGAAAAACTGATACAACGCATCTAGCATCTTCGATATCGCGTGACACACACGGAAAAAATTTTGCTATCACAAGTGATCAGCAAGAAAAATGTTTGGATCTAATAAAGTTTTTGTTTTTTGTCAATAAAAAACGTTTTGTTTACAAAATCCAATAAGCTTAGAAAATTTTTCTTGCTGGTCATATGGTATGATTAATCTTACTATTTCAGCAAATCTTTTTTTTTTTTCGTGTGTACGTATAGTACGCGTATAATACGTTTCTCGCTAAATTGTCAGCCGCGAACGGGACGCCGTGCGCGAATAAATCTTCGCATGCCGAAAGAAACGAACAGGCGGAAAACGCGAAGCGGGATTGGTCGTTATGCTAATTTTCTCAAGAGCGTGACGGTAACACGCCTTTGCGATATCTCTCTCGGGATAACGGCTCGGCGGCATATTTGTCGAAAAAGCTTTACGGCCATTTCCTTTTTCCGCCACACCGCGTCATGGCGTTAAACGGAGATGTGGCGCCATGCCAGAACGTTTTCGAGATCGTCTTGCTCGCCCGCTCGCTCGGGCAATTCCGGATTTTTCCTCGCAAATAATCACGGTAAAACTCGCTCGACTTGCTCTCGCCGCGAGATTTTTCACGAGTGAAAGATGAAGACGAAAAATTGGAATGGCATACGCAACACGAGAGAAATGGGAAAAAGAGTTGGCAATCGAATCAGTAATAAGAACGACGAATTGATTGACAAGTGTAAACGGGCGACAGCGAGAAATTATGAAGAAAATATTCATATAAGCGAGAAAATTCGAACGCTCGGATAACTATAGATATAGTGCAATTTTAATCATGTTTGGTGAAAGAATTTAAAAGCGTTAAATTTCTTTAAAGTTAACTGTGCTGTAAACGTTAAATTTCTTTAAAGTTAACTGTGCTGTAAACAAAATTGCACAAGATATTTAAATCAAAATTACATACGACGTCTCTCTTTCAATAAATTAATTTCAATTTAATTCAACCGCTTTATATATAAAAATGTTTTTATATAAAAATATCAATTATATATGTATTTTTTTTTTTTTCAATTTATACATCTCTTTAACTCTTCCAATATTTTGTATTTTTTTTTTCTCATTTTATTTCTCAATGTATCAATCTATCTGGCGTTTTTGATTTTCACATGATGAAGGAAAAAGGAAATGGCAAGGAAGCGAAACGCAGCAAGCAGTGACATCGATCCGCGTTCGTCAAATACGACTTTATCTCCTCCTTGCGCCGTTTCGCCGGGCGGTGACGTTTTCCGAACGAGCGGCTCTCCGTCGCGGAATGTCGCGGAATTCGTAACTGGGGATTAGCATGTCATAAATACTGATGGCGCGGCGCGGCGCTGCTCCTTCGAGTGCCTTTCGAAACACATCGTTTGGTTCTCCATCGAGCCACCATCAGCCCAGGCCCGTCCGAACAAAGGGGATGGGAAGGTGGAAGGTAGTGGTGGTTATCTGCCGGGGGATGAAGCCTCTCATTTACAAGCCATATACCAATCAGCGGCCATCATGCAAATAACATGAGACCCAGCTCTCTCGCGCACACGCGCGGCTGAATACTATAGCGGATCCAGACATTTACGTCGCAAAATGCAAAATAAAGTCTGATATTTTGAATTTGACATAGCTTGTTTTTTTTTTTTTTTTAGATGATTTGACGTTTTGTTTGCAAGTACGTAGTAAATGTGAAAAATTTGATCTTGAAGGAAGAATAATATTCTAATATAAGAAAATTAAATATATTATGTATAAAATCGATAAAAATTCTAATCTTTCTTCTAGTATACTATCACATGTTTATATTGTTTTATTTTTTTTGTTTATGTTGCACTTTAAGATATTTTTCTTCCGCTTTTAAAAACTAAAAACAATAAATAAATCAATCAATCAATCTATCTATCTATCTATACGTATTTAATATTTTTAAATTGATTATGTGTCTTACAAATATAAATAATACATGCAAAAATAAAATAATTTACTTGCATTTGCGAGAGCATTAAACTATTGAAAGAAGAGGAATATTCGAAGGAAAAGAAGGAAACAGCGATGTTTTTTTTGCTCAATTTTATAATTTATTTAGGAACTTCTCGCGATATCATACGGTGTATCTGCATCGCATTCGCTAAACTTAGAACCTACGCGGATAATATTTACACTCACATTGTATACTATAAATACATGCTCTTCCAATCGCGCACACGCACGGAACGATAAATCAAATAAAACGGCTCATTTACCTCCGCAGAGAGGTAAATCCATCTACCACATTCTCGTCGCCTCTTTACATCGTTTATATTAACAATGTCGTGGTTCCAGCGTCAATCTCGTGTCTCTATATATTACAAGCCGAGCGCGAACACAGAATAAATAGTTTCTCTAGGATGTCTATGTACACAACACGCGACGGACTTATATTAAAGAGGCTTTATTAATCCTGAAGCATATGTCTTGTGTCTCGTTTGAGATCGCATGATCACAGTGTATAGATTCATTCTTTTTGCGTTGCTCAAAACGTTGCAATTTATTCTCTCCGCTTTTTTTTTTTTGGCAGATAGCAAAATGATAATTTATTCAATTATATGTACAACCGACATTCCGTTGTTTTGAGCAAGACGGCTCTTCAGGATTAGCGGTTCTTATGTTTGTCTAATAATTGTGATTATATAACAAGCGAGGTATCGTTAATGATCGCAATCGTGAATTTTGTCTTGTTGTTGCAATTATTTACATCAGAGTTTCAATGTAATAAATTATAGTGTTGAGATATATGTACACACGCACACACACACACGCGCGCGAGAAAGAGAGAGAGAGAGAGAGAGAGATCGATTAGTTTAATAGAAAACTGAGATTGTGAAGGTAAGCTGAAAAAAAAAATTTATCGACACCAATGTGATTTCGATTATTTTGGTAGCACAAAAATAATTTTTAAAAACATTTATGGGGGAATATATCTGAAACACGACGGTTATAATGCGCGGCAAATCTCGATGAGAAAAGTTTTATTTACCGATGAAACAATTAAAATTATGCTAGTTTCAAATTTTGTTCACAGTCAACTAGAACAAATTTATATATCGCATTTCTTATAAGTGGAGTGCAACATTTTTACTACAAAAATATTTATACAGAAACACTCGCGTAAATACAATAATAAGCAGAACTTCTAACAATCAAATCTTTTCTCTCTCTCTTTCTCAAACATATGGTGTGTGTGAAAATACAATTTTTTTTTTTAAATTAACATTTAAAAACTTGTAACTTTACTAAAGAGCCGATAATGCATAACTTTTAATCTTTCCCTTTTTTTTTTAAAGTTCACTTGTTTTCTTTTCACTTTTTTGCGTCTCTTTTTAACAGAAAAATATTTTATTTATATTGATCTGTCTAATTATAGAAATTATTTGTGTCTAAAACACAACGCACATAAAATAAAAACGTCAAAGATGTTAGCACAAATCTTAAAAACATGTTGGTCTTTCGTTAAATTAAACACGGCTTTTCGAACATTGACGATTCTTTAAACTACATAAGGCCGATACAAAGGTTCCTGAAGATCTGTCCCAGTTCTCTGACTTTCCTGAATCGTTCCTCTAGTTTCTTCCGGCGTTCCGGGTGCATTTACACTAACGTCACTTCCGGCATCTCTTTCGGCGTTTCTCGTATTTCCGGACTCTTCAGTTTTTCCGCTCGCACGCGCCTCCTGCTGCGCTTTCTTGCTGCGTTTCCATTTCATTCGCCGATTTTGAAACCAGATCTTCACCTGTGTGAAATAAAATTATATCGTATAATTAACGTGCCGCACGTGCCGATACGACGCAAATTTATCGTGATTGTCGAGTAATTGCAACGCGGAGAAAGATTAAAGGAATTATGCGGCGATAATGAAGCGATAAGCGGTTTCGGAGAACTAACAACTATGACGCGCGATGTCTGCGGTGATAAAAATTTTTTGTAGCATTGAGTGCTATTATCTTGTATTTAATTCTAGATAAGTAATTGCAAAACAATTATTTTCGTTATATAATATTTCTTGAATTCTTATATTTATGTGTACGATGTCTGAGACAAATAGCACATTTTTAATTAAATTTAAAAACATCAATCATATCGTCTCACATAATTTAGCTTCTGTAAATGTTCATATATGGTGTTGTTTGATGTTTTTATTGTCCGCGCCATATTTTGTGTACATATTTCTTGTTATCTATGATAATGTCGCATATTGAAAACCGCTGCAAACTTTTCGAATCCAGTATAAAATAGAATATTTAAAAACACTAAATAACATATTTTGATTAGGTTCTTTGAATAGAAAGCTTCGAATAGAAAGTACGATAAAAAAATCTGATCGTGAATATTAAATACGTTTTTATAAATAATTTTTAGTTTAAATTGTTTTCGATTGCGAATCGATATCAATCTCGAAAGTGCAAAATTGTCAGCAATTTTAACGGGTAATCCTAAAGAGGTAACTACCTCGATCTCTCGAAGTGATTCGATTTACGCCCGATTTAATTTGGCGAATGCGTGCTCCGCAAGCGCGGGGGGTAACGTCACGTGAGTCCACCCCGCGAAATGTCGTAAATCAGGTAGACAGATACAGGGAGACTCGATCTTTCCTCCCCAATCGTAAGAAAACGATGTAAATCTTTCGGACAACATATCATGCGCGCCCGGGCCAATCCCCTCCAGGCACACCCGACCATATTATATCTTTTACCCTCCGCGTAGAGAAGCGCGGCTTCCTCGTACGAATATGAATGGGAAAATTCGAAAGAGACATCGCGCTCTGAATTCTTTGCGATTCTTATTGAGAAAACTTTGTGTGTAAAGAAACAAAAATCACAGATTCCAAATCACAGTCACTGCAATACAATAATAACGGTGTATTTGTGTTGTACGCTTTTCAGAAATGTCTTTTTTAAATTGAAAGAATTTGTGATTTTTTACAATTTACGACGGTGTCAAGTCATATGTGTAGCACACAAAACATAACATAAAATCCACGAGACATATTTTTTTATTATGTTGTATTTATTTTCTCTCGCGTGTAAAATGGCGCGTTCTTTTTTTTTTCCGTGACAAATTATAAGTGCCATTACTTCTCGATCAGCTGGATAATTTGATAGATAAAACGCTACTACACCGGAGATTTACGTAAATCATTCGCGACGCGTTAACAAATAATTCGGAGCGCGAGGCAAACAAGCGCGGGGATTGAATTCGGAGAGAACGAGGGGGGAGGGGGGTGTAAAAAGAGCAAAAAAGGCGCGAATTGTAGGCGCGAGTCTGTCGAAAAAAAAAACAAAAAAAAAAAAATAGATTGAAGGTGGGAAAAAAGTGATGCGCGAAAATAAATATTTGTTACCGATAAACCGAGCGAGCGAGCGCGCGATGAAGCGCGAGCGAGAAAGAAAGAGAGAGAAAGAGAGATAAAAGAAATAGATCGCGCTGTAAATTATCTCGCAAGCCGAAATTAATCGACATTTTGTACACGGAAAACCGAGCGACGGTGAATCATACACGGTACGTTATGTATGTATACGTTACGAGCGTTCTCGCGCGATACGATCTCGATTGCGCGATCGCGTTTAATTGCCAAAGAAATATTTTTCTCGCTGACGATTCTCATCGCTGCGTAAATCTCGCGCGCTATTACAATTCGCGATTTCGTAACAATTGGACCGTGAATATTGTATCGAACTTTCATTTAATCTGGCAAAATCGTTGTCGTCGAAATAACATCGCGAGCCAAATAGCTTTTGCTACAAGAGAGTCGAAGGGAAACAAATCATTTGGAAATAACAAGAAATCTATATAACGTACTGAAATATCTTTCATATTAATAAATTTTTATAATTATATAAGTTTTTTCATACAAAACACGTTACATAAATTTTTGTACGTGAGAATTAGAAAAAAAGTAAAAAGAAACTTGTGTAATATACACGATGTACATATATCTTCGGTCATTTTTAAAGATTGCAATGTAACTTTAGAAAACTTTATTGGAAGCACAAGAGGCGTTTTTACTTCTTCGTTTTATTATTTTTTTTTTTTTAAATAAACACGTTCTTCTCGTCGACATTGCAACACGTTACGCCGCCGTCGTCGTGATGCTCGTGCTTGGACGGTAAATCGCCGGTAATCGTGTTTCTGCAAGCGCGGAACTCAGACGTGAAACGGGAAGCAGAAACCGGAGGAAGGAGATGGAGATCGAGGTGGAAGCGAGGAGCGAGAGGCGGAATCGGTAAAATATCGAAACAAATCAGCGACTGAGCCCGCCATAACTCAGACTTTCACGTCTGTTTGCCGAGCGATCCGTCAGGGCTCGTAAGCTTCGGAGTTATGTTTAAGTTGTTGAACTATGCAAGAGAAAGAGAGACAGAGAGAAAGAGAGAGAGAGAGAGAGAGAGAGAGAGAGAGAGAGAGAAGAGAGAGACAGAAAAGAGAGAGAAAGAGAGATTCGCGTGCACACGGCGCCGAATGGAGGTAGGGCAGGCCGGATTATTCGAAGGGATTTTCTCTCTTTCGAGGGTCTTCTTTTTCTCTCGTGCTCGCGCGCGCTCGCGAATTTCCATTTTCGCGCTATTTACCGGTCGACGCTCGACTCCTCATCGCACGATCGTTGACGCTAACTTTTACCGTCGACTCTCACTCACATGTCAAGAAAAATATAGTTTATTTCTCGATAACAATTTTCGAAAATATAATTCCGTATTAATTAAATATTAGACATATGTATAAATAGATTTGTTACATCTTGAGAAATAAGATCTATCTTTTTTCCAAAGCTTTTATATAAAAAATGTCTTTGGATCCTTCGACAGTTACACAATTTGCTCTAAGTATCCCGTATTTGGGTGTTCCCTTTGCGATACTTATCAGCAATAAAGGTGGCATTATCGAACCATTTTATTACGCGATAATTTATCGGTGATCTTGAATTATAGATGATTCATCATCTGTTTATGTTTCTTCGTTTTACTGAGATCGCGAGTAATAAAATTTGCTAATCTTTATACTCTTGTCGCGCACCGGAGATGATTCACACGCGCTCGTGGCTATCACTGAATTTCGAACATATATATCGATAAAGGTAAAATGCGCCGAAGGCGATTTAACATCATTATTTATTTCGATTTACCTGCGTTTCTGTGAGCATCAGCGATGTCGCGACTTCAAACCTCTTCGGTCTGCTGAGATATTTATTCTGACGGAATTGTTTCTCCAATTCGAGGAGCTGCTGGGACGTGAACGCGGTTCTCGGCCTTCTAGTCTTGCCCAACAGAGCGTGTTGTGCTGCGCAACCTGTTACACAAAAACAAAAAATGTTCCACTTGAGACGTTCGCGTGACTGCGATAGATGACGCTTTAATCAACTTGAGCAACAACGTTTGTTAAAAAAAAAACAAAAAAAAAAAAAAATGATCCAAATTCTATAATTAAGATACACGAGATGCAGCAATTTTGTACCAAACTCGCTCGTACATATCCGATAAAAGTCACAAATTGAGTATGATTTTAATCCGGCAAACAGTTTCGGAGAGCGAAAAATGATTCATTATCGCGAGCCGGACGATTCAATAAAAATCATCGAATGCTAATGCAATTATCGCGAGTGTAAATCCCTATGGATTACGAGGGATGATTTGGGGTTAGACGATAGGGCGGAAAGCCGCCCCTGCAATTAGACCCGTGAATGACTCTTGGTCAGAATCGTCGACTTATAACGACATAGGCGTAGAGCACCGTGGAATTATCAAGACAAAATTATCATCGATTCAAACGCGTGACGTATAAATGTTGCAATTCAGTATTCATATGTACATTTGAAAAAACTATTTCACTGTTTCTATATATTATGTCAGAGTAAATAATATTGCGATGAATATTAAATTATTGCGAAATTGTTTTTTATTATAAAAAATAAATTGCGTTAATTATTTATATAAATAAAATTTCGAGATTGGCGAACTTAAATGAGCCATCTTGAAAATTACATTTGGAACACAAAGTATATTGAGAAGAAAGTTGTTCGATATATCAGAATTAGGATAAACATTTAACATTGTAGGTAAAATATTAAAAAAATTCACACGATAGCCACTTAACCCGAGTTCGAAATTTCTACGCTATTATTTTGTCACCGCGAGACATCACATGTTTTTGTTGTGCTGTGCGTTATTGTCCACTCGGTTTCCACGATTAGCAGCGGGGTGAACCTTGCGTCACTGGCTTAAGCACCCTCGTAACTTAACTAGCAAGTGCGTGACCGGCTGTCAGTGTTTGTACACATGGCGGCGTTTAGTCGAGCGCATTCGGATTACCGGTCGACGCGTGATTCACTAAAGCTGCGTACGAGCAGGTACGCACGCTCTCGCGCTCCCTCGAAGATCGACCCGCGTATTTTGATAGGGCCGTGCGATTTCACGCCCGATACACAAATAAGCGGCAGTTCCGATATCTCGATGTCGCATTATCGGGTTCTTTACGCCGCGGGGCGCACGTGTTCTCACAAATTTAACGTACACAAACACACTACGAGAACAAAAAATAAATTATCACAAGTGTGCCGCGAGATAACATTTACAAACTAAATGTTTCTCTGTATAAAAAAAAACAATACATAGATAAAAATTCAAAAATATGATAAATATAAAATTGAGATAATTACAATGGAATTTTTTTTTAATTGTTTCAAATTGATTTTACCAAAAGAAAACAATTGTATAATATAATCATTATACACTAAAATACATTTGTATAAAAAACAATTAACGTTCGATTTTGTCTTATATGTTAGGTTTTTTTGTTTGTAAATTTAATCTTTTAGTTTGCTTTTGTGATATGAAAATGTAATATTCGATTGTTTATTATTATTAAAGTCTTTATTCATTTGTCGTATAGAAAAGTGATAAAAGTGCGTGTGAAAAGAAAGAGAGCAGTTTTGACGATTGAAAACAAACACATTGCACGAGAGGGACGGGACACTACATTTGATAGTTGTTAGTATTTAGACTGTAGCATTTATTGGGTTATTTATCGTTGGACAAAGTGGAGTTTGGCCTCCCCCCCGTTGGGCACATATGGCCCTAACCGATGATTTCCCTCCCCGCTGATTCATGACAATTATTATTTGCACCATTGCGCTTCTCGCTTGTCCTGTCCATGGGATTATTTTATATTGTTATATTTATTTTTATGTCCTTTTTTCCAATTTTATTCTCGCTCGTACGCGGATACGCTTTGCGCGATGTCCATTAGATCCTTGTGACAGGCGCGTTTGCGCATATCACATATAGACTATGTATAATATATATTCGACATTACACAGAAAAAAAGATTTGCTAGAATATTTACAAAAGATTAATTATTATGTAGCAAAAAAATTTGCTAAGCCTATTGAAATTTTTATTTCGCCAAAACGTTTTGTTGATAAAACAAAAATTCAATATATTCAACAAATCTTTCTTGCTGGCCGTATAATAGAAAAACTGTTTGTTTTTTCGTGTGTAAAAGAAAAATTTTAACGAGTTATAGCGGGTTCTATCTATCTCTTTGTGTTAATCTTTGAGATAAAATTATTTCATGATTTGACTTAACATATTTCGTGACGGACACGTGATTACATTAATTCCACGATCAATCATGAAATTTTTAATCTACAATCACTTTTTTAGTCAATGTGATCAAAAGGTCGAGAAGACTGTGGATCAAGATAAAGATCGGGTATCTATTTCTCCGCCTATACATAGTATTTTACTTTCTGATAATTATTGTTTTGGATGATAATGATAATGTATCTTAGCTAACAATAACAATCGGAGTGCGAATATTTCACAATAGAATATTCGAATTTTTTTTTTGTCGCGAGAGTGATATTTTGTTTTTTGCCAAGGTAGAAAACTCAATATTACAGTTAACCACTACGTTGTAAAAAATTTATAATATTTCCAAGTTTCTTTATCCCTTAAAAAATCTAAAGACCGCGAAAAGTAGCTAGACAAATATATTCGCTATATAAATTATCGCACCCTTCTTCACCGAATTAGTTGTCTCGTCACGATAATTATTCATCGAGCCACCGGCATATTAATCGACGTCATAGGCGCTCAAAGAAATTTATCCACCGAGATCGAGGGGGTTGGCGACTGACATACGGTACATCCACCCCTATTATAGGGACGTCGCGTTAACTATAGCGCTAACTAACTGCAAACAATTCCTTCAAAAATAAAAGCAGCCTGCATAGTGTGTTCAATCGCAACATCAATAAAAATAATTGAGGAGCCAAATTTGTTTGGTACAACTTGGCGAGTATTAACATTTTATTATAGTAGTAAAACATTTTATTATATAGTAGTAGATAAAGTATAAAAAGTGCTATATATAAAAGAAATCACACCCAAACACACGCGTTGTCGACGAGCAATTTATTATTTTCTTTAATTATTACGTCTTAATTAAAATTAACATAGAGAGTGGGCTTTAATTTTATTACGTAATATTGTAAAATATATTGTAAAGTATTGTAATCTCCGTAATTAATGTCCGCGATCAATTTCTGTTTAATCCTTTAAAAGATACATTCGCGCTTGAACGACCTAATTTCATTGACGCGCGGAAAATGCGCCGTGTCCCGCTAAACTGATCATTTGGCACACTACGCGTCGATCAGGATCGGGAAATGCGCAAACTGTGACAGATGTCGGTAAACATGAGGAGGGCGACTTTATCGAGTGGACAATCACCATTCGCGCTCTTATATTGAGGAGTTGCTGCGGGAGGAGATGGGAGAAGGGGAGCCTTTATCATGATAATTTAATTTATTTGGGGTCCCATCGGCCGCTTCATGCCAGGCCACCCTTAAATCGTGCCGATCATCGTGGCGGTAAACACCACCTATTATCTGTACTTAAAGCAGCCACTCTCTCCCTCCATGTCGTGCATTTCGCATCCCTATAGCTTACCCCCCTGAGAAATTATACTCTATACCGGTCGTATGAATACTCTTGCGTCACAATGACAATGCGGTAGGTATCGTAGCGAAAGGTCGCTGCTACGCATCGAGAACAGATAATTGAACAAAAGACGTGTATGATGTGATTCGACAATTTTAAGACTTTCCTACAATTCCGATTACATTTACAAAAATTGACTTTTTTTATTTAAATAAAATAAAACCTATCGAATTTAAAAATACAAATCTATCGATAGAATGTTTCATTAAAAAAAAATTTTGTTTTACTTTAGAACGAGCATCAGAGCCTGCAGTTTATAATAAAAATCTGTTGTTTGTTTCAAAGCATTTAAAACGCCAAACCAAATCTTTTATTTTTTTTTTGCAACAACGGTTAATACTTACAAAACTAATGATTCAAATATAACTCTTTTTCCCACCGAGATCGGATCTCGTGCGACTTTTTTTTAGGGTCGGCGAATCGCACGGTATCTCGGACTAACGAGTAACTACCCTCGTTAACTCCCGGGCGAAAGGTACGCTTAATTAAAACTGATTACTCGATCCGAGCTCCCGCAGGAACTTCACCTTCGGTTTTAGTCCTTTTTGCGTCGGTCGGTTCGAATGCTGGCGCTTTATACCGAATGACCCGAATGCGCGCCTTGTCACGTTGGAAGAGTATCGCGGCACACATTCCCCACGGTAAAATAATTATTACACACTATACGTGTGTGTATATTTTACCAAAAAAAATTGTACAAAGTTGCAAAATATTATGTAAAGTTTTTTAGTTTTCGTGTCGTGCATATAAAGTTCAATAAAGTTTTCACGAAGATAAACGAAAACCGTAGTAAAATTTTATATTTATTGGTTTATATAAAATCAATATACGAAAACGCTTTAAAAATTTAGTTCAATTAAAGAGTTAAATTATCTTTTATCTGCAACAGAGTAATTCGTCTTTTAGTCAGCGGTGCATCAATCCTCACCTCTCACGGATACATAGCCGTCGTGGACGCGGTTCTACGCTGGTCCTCGTAGCAGCCGAAAATGGCCTCTCTCTAATGGGCAGCAATTACCCAATAGCGAATTGCAAATTGGAATTAGCGTCCTAAATCGGCGTGTATACCTCTAACTGTGTGCCGCTGTACCCTCCGTTGCTCGGTCCAGCTTGCAACGCGCGCGCTCGTCGTCTCGAAAGGGATGATGGAGGGTGAGACGGGGAAGAACAGCGCACGCGGGGCAAAGTGGAGGGAGACGTGGGCAACGAGCGAGCGAAGGGGTTGGTAACGACTTCGTCGGTGGTGCGTTCTCTCAGCTTTTGCTTCCGTGTCTGCTGCATGATGCCATAATGTGTGTGTGTGTATGTGTGTGTGTGTACGTACGTACGTGTGTACGTGTGTGCGGGGCGTCGTATGCACGTGTGTGCGGCGCCGGGAAGCCCCGCCCGCGGTCCCCGAAGCCCCTTCGTCGTGTCCCGCCCCCCGAATTATCTGCCCCTCAGATCCGAGCTAAACGAATCTAGGCGAGTAACGTCGCTATCCGCCGTCTCGCCACCCTCTCGCCGTCCGACTGCCACCCCCGGCGTGCCAGAGGGATGGTCGTAGACGGGAATGGTGCCGGACGAGCGCGAGAGAAAGAGGGAATAGCGTCGAGATAAAGCACGGAAAAGAGAGAAAGCCAGACAGGAGAAACGGGACGGTAAAGTTGGCCAAGTTTTATCAGGCTATTTTCCTTACCCGAAATGGCTGAATTTAATCCCGAACTCGGGCTCGCGAGCTCGCCACAAATCACGCCATAAACATCCGCGATGTTACTTCTTATTCTTGCCGCGCGCATTTCCTACCGACTCGCGCGCGATTCGCCATCTTCTGGCTGCGCGTTTCCGAGCGTGTGCAAGGAGTCTCTCGCAGGATTTGAGAGTCGCGTCGATTGGCACATGTGTGTTGTTTGTTTTACACATAACTATAATTACACAACAGTAATAATAAAAGAAAAAACGTAATAAAAGAAAACGTTTTTCAATATTCATAATATCGATTTCTTGATAATGTTATTTAATCTTGATTATATAAAGAATCAATTGTTATTGCTTTTCTTATCTAATCAATCTTTAACACGTGATATAATTAATCTGTAAAAAATGAGTATATACGAAGGCCAATAAGTAGTATAAAAGAAATCTAATCACGAAGTTGATGTTGCGTGTTTTTCTTTAAATTTTTAGTAATTTAACAAATTGCAAATATTTCGACCGGGAGATACGGTCTTTTTCAATTCAAACAAAATGATGTTCTAGTGCGAGATACGGTTCTTCCACAAAAAAGTCAAGGTTGTAGATACAGTTTTGCGTCGAGCATGTAGTCGGTTCAAAATTTATAGTCCAAAAATTATTAAAAGTCATATAATAAAACGACCAAAGTCAAAAAGTGATAAAATTTGAAAAATAAATAAATAAATAAAATAAATACAAAATTTAACACTTGACACACAAGCAGCAGAGAGACGCAACTCCTCGCAGTCATGTACGGATAAATTGAAACTCTGTAATTAATTTTAGTTCGCTATAATTTAGATCGGACAAATAATCTGTAGAAAAAGAAGTTGCTTCTCAAAAAAAAAAAAAAACAATTTATCGTATACAAACGGTGAAGAAGGGAAAAACGCTAAATTACAAGAACGAAAATTAAACCGTTTCGGTTTAGCTCCCGGTCGAGAGCTTGCAAAGAGTCAAAGGTGTTTTGCGGCCAAAAGGAGCTCGAGCGTACGCGTCACGTATCCGGGCAGGTATCCGACGCGCGTACGCACGTGCACACGGACAAACACGAACGCACACATGTAGCTGTACGCGAATAGTATTACCGACAAGACCGTATATAGACACTGGATGGCGCGTTTGAGCGAGCGCGCGGGATGTTACACATCGGGTAACCAAGATCTGTTTGCTTGCGGACGGCCAAACTAGCTGGCAGCTAATTCAGAAACGCCATTACCACCTATACGCTTATAGGCGGACCTGATGCCGCCGCCACCGGTTTCCGGTGTATATATATATACATATATATACAGCCGCGCGTATATACGCACTCTATACGTGCGTGCGTGCGTTCGCGAGCAAGCGAGCGAGCGCATCGGTTTAACCAATTCTCTTCTGCCTCTGACTATCCACGCTCGTCGTCCGTGCTCTCTGCCGTTCGCCATGCTTTAATTTCGAAACTCCGATCCGGAAACAACATCGACATCAGGTCGTCGTTGCGATCCGAGGTCGAACGAGAAGCCAGCTCGCTAACGACGCTGATTCGCCGACTTGTCGCTTCCGGAGCGCGCTCGTACGTTCGCGTGGACTGAAACTGTTACGAGAAATTGCGAGGGATCCGATTTTCTGATGCTATATGTATGCACGACAAAAATGGAACCTGATCTAATCGTCGTAATTGCATTCTTCTCACGAGCAAACACAGAGACAATCTCTCCTGTCAAACGTCGTCATCGTTTCGATATTTTCAGTTATTTTCACGCACAAGCTATTTTTCTCTCTCTCTCTCTCTTTCTCTCTCTCTCTCTCTCTTTTTCTCTTAATTTTCTTATAGTTTTCTTTAAAAATTATGTGTATTTTACATATTGTTCGTTTCATTATATGAGAAGAATAATATGTAGATTATAGCAATTTTTTCTCGATGTAAAATTACATTAGCTTTGAAATATTTCATATCGAAATTTTGAATCGAATGCTTCAGGTGTCTTGGTTTTATTTCTCATCAGAGATTTTCTTATCAGCATAATTTTAAATGAATACGCGATTAAATCTTCCAGGAAGTAGATAATCGCGGCGATATTCCGCGCACAATCAATCATGCAAGTCTAGCTATCGGAAACACCATAAGCGCTGCGGTTAAATTAATAGGAATGCAGTAAATCCCGAACAAATAGGATTAATCTCCCACAATTGGCGCGCCATATGTTAGAGTATAAAATATAAAGGCTAACAAATACATGTGTATTATATATATGTATGTACACACGTATGTATTCTCGAAACGATAACAAGTTGATAGAAATTTTGATTTGATTTGATTAACTTTACTTCGTTACATCATCGTATTTTATTGCTATTTTAATATTATGATATCTTCATAATTGCATGCATTATTATTTTTGTTAAAAAATATGTAATGTCATCTATGATATTGCAGAAGGTAGAAATGTGAAAAGTAACTGGATGAGTGGTTTCCGCACACATACACACACACACACACACACACACACACACACACATACATATACATATTCGCGGGTCTCCAGCGAAAACGCGAAATTGACCGTTTAAACGGACTATAAGTCCGCGGAGTTGCCATGGGAACGGTATGGTGACGGCGGTGCGACGGCATGTCGGGGCGTGGGAGGCTGCGAAGGGGATGAATAGACGGATGAATGACGCACAATTAACTAATTAAATCATCCGCCAACCCCTCGTACGTTTTCTCTCTCTCTCTCTCTCTCTCTCTTTCTCTTTCTGTCTCTCGAGTATCATCCCTCTTTTGTTGGTAGAGTTTCCGCCACCATCTCCTCGCCATTGTTTCTCCCAGTTCGTATGGACGACGGAACACCGGTTCGAAAAAAAGGACAGAGAAAGAGAAAAAAACGGAGTTCTAGCCGTATCGTCACGCCGCTGCCTTCACGGTTCGTCAAGTCGATTTAAGCCAAATTGCCGATCGAACTGCCGTGAAGAAACGAATCCTTCTTAATTGCGGTACCTCGAGGGAGAGTGTTTTCTTCGATCTAACATTGTCGATTTGGAGAAAATTCGGTAGAAAATTTAATAGCGTTTATTCAGTAAAATATGCCTCAAATAAAGGATTTGAATATTCAGCCGATTTAATTCTTCGCAAATACATTCAAATTATATACTGTTGTAAGAGAGAACGAGAGAAAGAGAGAGAGAGAGAGAGAGGGAGAGAGAGAATTGTATCTAGAGAAGCGCGCGCTTGCAATTAATGTAAGCGCCATGAAAGCGACGTTGTCCAACTACGTAGCAACCATTTTCAAGATATTTAATCTCACTTTGCGATATCCCACTGTTGTTAAAAAGAAATGTTGTTTTTTTTTCTCGACACCCCTTCGAGTCAAATAATACCGTCTTTATAATTTTGTTTGCGCGCCATTTACTAAAAGCGCCTACCCATCAACTTGAAAAAATATCTTCGGGGATTATTAGCCATTTTAGAGAGAGAGAGAGAGAAATGTGTAATTCGATTTGTGCGTTTCACATAGGAAAGAGAGATTTTATGAAAAATGAGGAAATAATTTTGACATGTGTAAACTATAATATAAAAAACGTATACGAATGACAAAAACAATAAAATTAATTTGTAAAACAAAACTCAGTTATATGCGTGTTTTTATATATTTATATATTTATTTGTATAACACGTTTGCGTAAAATGCTGTAACTTGCCGTTATTAAAAAAAACTGATGTAACATAATGAGCGAGCTTGCAAAAATAAGAAGCGCTCAGACGCAATAAAATAAAAATGTCAGTCCAAAAATTTTGCATTTCCATAATCAGCAAATTAAACATTCGCCGTCATTAAATCATGGACGTAAAATATGTAAAACTGCGCTGGAAATAAAAGTCACGTTCCACCAGTTTTATCGAACGTGAGATTTATCACGCCCTCCGCGATTATTTATGTATTTGCCGTTGTTATCGATCCTGCAATTAATATTGTTAAAACGCTTAAGGATTTTCTCAGCGCACTCACATCATGTAAAAAAGCCATAAATTTGTGATGAATAATTTATTCCTTTCCCGGCGTGCGCGCCCGTCGGGAGACAGTAATTATTACAATTGCGCTTCACTCGCGCGCGAACGATTCATCATCGTCGGCGTGTCCGATATGACCGGTGTCGCAAAATCGATGACATTTCTCACGCTAATCCGAAAGCCAACTATCGACTAGTGTCGATTGTCGCTGATTGACGTACGCACGTACTAGATATATAAAAATGTAGAACATCTGGAATGTGAATGATAGAGATACAGCTAGATACGACAGAGAAAATATGCAATCTTTGCGGACAATTGCGTAAGTAATTTTAACGCTCAAACAAATTTTTTTGAAATATAACAATTAAATGTGCACATTGAATTAAAACATACATTATTATCTGTATATAATTTTCCTTTATTTGTTTTTCAGGAAAAGAGCATAAACATTTATTAACAAATTCTTAAATAAATTTCCGCAATATAATCGCAACAGGAACGTGTGATGATAAATTTTTTTTTATTACCGTTCCGCGATCGCCATTTCATTTGGCCAATCGATGGCCGCAGAACTGTGCTAATTAGAGCAACCGCGGTGCGGGCCACCCGTTTGTAACGCGATATGGATAACTATCTAGCGGTGACCGGCGGGATGACGTGGGGTTTGGGTGACGCGACGTGTGGGTGGTAGTATGCGGCTCGGGCACGGGGTACATCGTGCAATACGCGGGCCCCGACACGTGCACACATCCCGTTTATAGCGCACTAGTTAAATTTCGATACGCCGTTACGCGCGGCTCGGGATAGATGAAACATGGTGTTGTCGTTGCGTCGCCGCTCGCGGGCATAACGCGCGACAAATATTCCGCAAATAAAAGCTCGCGTTCACATTCACCCCTCGCCGTCCCGGTCTTCGTGCCCTGTCGAAGCCCTCTCCCTCTCTTTGCCTCGCGTTATTTACAGAACGTCGCGCGGCGGGGGAGTTGGTCTGTACGCCGCCGGCAATTTTTAACAAGTCGGGCCGTGTATCCCACCGACGATGGCCTCCATCGAGCCCGCGGGAGGATGGCGAGACAGGGGGGAGGTCGATGTATTCGACGCGCGTTTTATTTCGTGCCACGCGCGCGCGCTCGCGCATGTGCGCTCTTTCTCTCTCTCTCCCTCTTTTTTTGTTCATTTCCCTTTTTTTGCGCTTGTTTTACGCCACCGCTCGATTTTTTTTTTTTTTTTTGCTTTTTTTGGTCGACGCTGGATTGCTCGGCAACTACCAATCAGGATCATCTGACAGGAAATACCCCGCGCACCCGCCAGCGTTCGCCACTTGTGTCCGCGGCGTTTCCCGCCGACCCGCCGCCTCTCATTTCTGTCTCCCTCCCGCCCTCCTATGTCCCGGGGTATCCGTAGCCGCCATCGCCATACGTTCACTGACCAATTTGTTCGATAAAAGCCCTCGACTGATTGGCCTGACAACGCGGCCACGGCTCTTTTTTCCGAGCGTGAAATTTACCGTGGTAACCAAGTCCCTTGTTGCACCCTCTTGCTCGCCTTCTGCCTTTCAGAGTCACCCGCCGCCGCTTATTACTCCTTTCTTCCTTTTCACCTTCATCTTTTCCTTCTTTAGATTTTTGAGACAGTTTCAGTGATTCGTGGCAAGGTTTGCGAATTAGATACCGCAGTTCTTTCGTGTGAATAAAGGATTTGTGACAAGAAAATCGAAATTTGTGACGACCGAACTGAAAGATGCGTTTTGCGCACTTACTCTTCTTAGATGTTTTTAGGAAAAGCCGCGAAAGTGTAGTCATAAATGTAGAAGTCTAATTAAAAATTTTAAAAACTATCTTACATAAAAAAATATTATTTGAAAAATAATTGGATTAATAAAATGATAAAAAAAATTATTTCAAAATAAAGAACAATGAGTTATTTATATTTATGCAAAATTAAATGGGTATATGTGTAAACGTCTAATTATTCAATCATTAATGTCTTTATATTTCGCATTAAAATATCTTATAATAAATTAAAGAATTTTCTCTCGAGCGCGCGCGAACGTCACACATTGCTCGTTATCGGGATCGTAAAATTTGAGTAGTCGACCAATATGGTCTGGTGAAGCGGTACATTAGACACGTAAACATGTACTATCTGCTCACATCGCAGCAGCAATCTGTCTTTCGACGTCGCCTCTCACTTTCGAGTTAATAGCTGGTAATAGCCGTCGAGAGCTAACATAACACGACCTCCCACGCATGAGTTACCGTCGATCGACGATATCACCCAACGATCCACTCACCCATCACGCAAGGGATTTCGATTTTGCGCAGTTTGCAACATGTCTTCTTATATTGCAGGATTCTTGCGAACTTGAATTTGTATATGCAACACCTTACTTGTAAATCTATTGTATAATCACCAATATATTTGATATTTTACTAATTATCAAATTATTTTACTAATTATCAAAAATTAAATTATCAACTATCAATTACTTCAAATTAAATCTCATTAAGATCAATTTTACTTCAAGTTCCGTGAAAAATAAGATTCCGTTATCTGTTTACATTCGCAAGATTTAATTCGCAGATATTATTTAGTTCGAGTAGGTAGATAAAGAGCCTGATGATTCATATCTTGTCTCTTTAACTTATTAAAAACTTTTTACAATTAAAAAATTTAAATATAAATACTTATTAAAAACCGGATTATTTAACATTTGTTTTTGTGTTGTTTTGTAGCTATAATATTGGCAGAGAGATCCGCGCGCGTCATGATTAGCGATAAGGTTACAATTGATATATTTTTTCAGGGATCGACATCGTGCGAGCATTACCGGCTTAAAGAAGAACGATTTATAACGATCTTTATCGACCGCTATCGGCTTGTGCCCGATTTCCTCGCAAATTATTATCAAATCACTAATTTATCAGACATTGAAAAAGGATTAATAGCTTTAATGTGAAGGTCGAGTCGCTTTTTACAATGGTACTTTGTGCACTGCTCAATCTTATATTCGAATACGATAAAAATCGTATAGCTCGCAAGTAGGATTTGGGAATTTCCACTTTTGCAAATAAAAAAAAAAAACACACACTTGTCTTATTTGTTTTTCATCAATAGTATTTCATATGTACATTGTTTTAATTAGGAAATCATGTTTTCTTACTTTTAAGCATAAAGAAGAAATATGAAGAGATTGAGATAGAAAGAGAGAGAGAGAGAGAGACAGAGAGGTTGAAAAAAAATTTTATGTAAACTGCAATTAGAGTTATTTGTTTTTCTTGCAAGAATAGAAAAATCAAAACTTTTGTATTATATAAAAATAATATTGAAAATAATTGAAAATTGTATTATGCATTGCTTAAATAGTTTATTTTATATACACCATTGTTTTTTCTGCATTATTCTTTCAAAAACGTTTATTTAAGTAAAATTTTTTATCATAAAGCAACAGAATTCAACTTGTACAACGTTTCGCAAGAATGATAAATAGCATGAGTTTTATCAATTATTGGATTAATTGCTTGTATCGTTTTTTAGCTTGACAATTTTAATGATATGACTCAATTAATTATACACGCATCAGTATTTCGTCTTTGATCGATAAGCCAATCGATAAATATAATTTATGCTTTTGTTAGCAATGATGCAATTTGTAATTTAAAATTGTTTATATCATAGTACATTATTTAACACATTTTTCTATTTCTTTTTTATTATCCTGACATAAAATTCTTTTGAAATCTTTTTCTTCTTCAAACTATTGAAAAAGACATAATTAATAACATAATTAAAAACATTATTTTTTAAAATAATGTGCAAATTTGTGAAGGCTCTTGTAGTATTAAAGTATTAACAACAAGATATAATAATATGGACAAACAAGAGCCGAGAGTTAGATAAAATTGATTAATTGTTTTATTGTAACCAAGTTATCACGCACACGCAGAATTTTTTATATTCTTATTATATTTTCATCTCATTTAATATGTTTTTTAAACACACATTCTTAAAAATATAATTAAATTCGTGAATTAATATATGTTAAGATCCAACAATAATAATAACAATGAAATATTTTCATTGCGCGAAATGTGTTATTTATTTTCTGCATTCTGTAAGATAATTATCAAGATCTGCAACGATTCTCTCATCGATACTGACACGCGAACAAAATCAACATCATCATATTTGTAATAGCCGTCGTAATTAATCAAATTTATTGTATCAATCCACTCACCGGCCAAATCAGCGGGCAGTCTGGGATATAACATGCCGGTTCGAGCAAACCACTCAAGCTGAAGTGGATGGATGTGATGCTGCTGAGGATGAGGTCCTCCGGTTGGGGGATGACCGACTGGCTGACCCTCCTTGTGTATCGAATGGAAGGCGCTGCCGCTGGCCGGATGATAATACAGTCCTCCAGGATGAATGAGTGGTCCCGCGGGATGCAGTAAAAGGCCCTGATTCTGCCTAACCACCGCCGCTCCTACGCCGTAGGGCCCGGACGCGAGACTCTGATGACTCAGGATTCCATTGCTGGATGGGTCCTCCGAGCCGGGCGATATGGGTGGACTGGAAGCAGGACTGCGACTCGCGTTGCTTCCAGGACTGGCGCTTCCGGTCCGCGTCGGGTCCACGTCGACCGACGTGTCATCCTCGACGTTTTCCAACCGATCGTTTCGATAACCGCTGGTCCCTGTTTCAGGTCTGAACGGACCTCTTTGAACAGACACGGATTCGCCGGAATGAAGACCGAGTACAGTGTCGCGATTAACGGAATGTCTCTCTCGAGTCTCCAAACTAGGCGACTCGGACTCGTGATGTTGAACAAACGGATGTAGGGGATTTCCCAGAGTTCTTTGATCTCCGGAACATCTTATAGCACTCGGGGATTCCCGTTCTTGAATGCTGCTTAGATTCAGACTGTCAGATTGAACGCTATGACTTCTGGAAAAGGATTTCTGTCGATCAACAGATGACTGATCGATGTCATTTTGTTTCGTGGCGCGACCGAGAAGCGCGTCGATGCAAAATGATGTCTTGCCAATAGAGTTGTTGTGTTGATTAGGCGAACTGATGATGTAGTTCTGTGGTGAGGACGTTCGTCCAGGTGAAGTTTCCGACTCGCGACAACGACTCGTCGCTATTTCGTCACTGAAACACTTTCTGGAAGAATTTTCCGGATCGTGGAAGAAACTAGCCTCTTTGGGAAAACGTTTGCTTCCGGTATCCTCGTGATATCGGATCACTCTGTCTTCCACGTCTGGCGATCTAGCACCCACAAAACGCACTTCGTCGAGCGATCTCACTCTGCTGTCCAGCGGCGACCTGGCGTCTTCTGATCTAGGAGAGGATCCGGGATCCTGGAGTCTCTGTTGAAGATTGTAAAGGTGTCGCGGATGCTGATGCAGATCTTCTGATACCATCTGTGTGTTGTAATGCATAGCTGCCATGTTCTGTGACCACTATCGATTTTTAACACATATTTTTTCGGTAAAATATCTTAGTCTCAACACTATAACTAAAACCTACTAATTTAATCTACGTGTTTTCTAGTGTCTATTTGATTGGTATGGTAAGTTTTGTGTTACTAAAATAAAAACTAAATACTGTTCATAAAGCTCAATAATGCTGGATCGAGTAACGTGTCAATATGATTCCTAAGGTCAAAACACTGACTCAAAATAGTTCTAATTAAATAAAAGAAAGTGAAGTTTTTCGTTTGCTTAACAATTGCGAATTCGTAAACCTGAACGATTACAGATGATTTTGACGACGATATACTGCATAAATTTCAGGAATGCTTTGCACAGTTTTAATAAAGCGATCAAGTGTCATCGGAGCGATCGGAATGACCCGATTCATACACCGATCGCCCGCACTCGGTGATCAATAACTGTTTCTTCGATAACTGATCGATCACGCGAATTATACGGAATATATCACGATCTTCGCACGAAACCGACGACACGAGCGGTCAGCTCGGCGTCGTGTCGCAAAGTGACGTCGCGAGTGACCGCGTGTTCGCCGAAAAAGCTTCCCCCACTAGACAGAATCGCTGCAGCTGGTTCGTCTACGCCCACCGTGGGTCGGGCGTGTCCAAGCTACATCCCACGAGTCCTTTAGCACGAGTAAGACAGAACAAGGCAACCCTATCGAGTACAACGGGGACAGCAATGCCACCCTAGGCGGTGAGCTTCCCCCTCGACCAATCGGAAAACGTGCGAAGGATCGGCGCAAGACAAAGACGTAAAGAGACTCGCCACGTGACCGTGGGAGTCGGAAGGAGAGGCACATAGGCGTGAAGATGCGTCGAGGGTGCGAGCGGATGAACGATTCCACGGCGTTTTCTTGGGGATTCTTGGTGTCCGCGCGGTGGATATCAAGACGACATTGTAATCGATATTATCGCGTCATTAATTTAACCGTGACTCAAGTCCGATGGCTACTCAGCGAGGTTGACTTGTGAAACTGTTCAACCGGAAGACAAGGTGACAAAGTTGTCGAAGAGACATTTCGTCTTCTCTATGAAAGATTATAATCTTCTTAGGGGAGATAATCTATAATATATTACAATCTATAATATATTACAATCTATAATATATTATAATCTATGATATATTACTTATTACAAATAAGTGAGATTTCATTTTTTGGTTTATTGGATTTTTTCTTGAAGGCATCAAATAAAGAGAGATAAAAAATAGAAATTAAAATTCTATATTTACAGAAGCAGATCAGAGAAGTATATATTTATCGAAGACAGATATTTTATGTTTTTGCTATCATTTGCATACACACACAATATAAACTTCGTTTTTGATTGAAAAATATGTTCCAAAAGATTAATTGTCTCTCTTATTCAAGGATTACTGGTGACCTCTTTTTCTATTGCAAGTTGTTTTATTTTATGAATTATATCATCCCATCCGTGACAGTTTTTCTTTCCGTTGTTCATTCTTTGAATAATTTCACGTAAAAAAAGAACAAACACATTTGAAAATATTCTTTCAAAATATATTTATAATGTATATAAGCGAACTATTTCTTATCATGACGCAAACTATTTAATTATAAAACGTATAATTATTTCAAAACTGTGTAATCAGCAGAATATAGACGTGCGTATTAGTAGAAATCCGTTTCAGATGGCATCGCGCAATGAAGTATTGTATCAATAATAACGTGTCGCGTTATCGGGCATCTAATAGTCGCGTAATAGGTATCAACACCGCGCTCTCTCTTGCGAGTGTAATCGTTTTTCTTATCGACTGTTCCTCGTAATCGGCTATATTTGGTTTATCAACGAAGCGACAATGCATCCAATGCTCACACAAATATTTTTTTCGATGTTCAATATAGTTCAATCAGTGACGTGATTGATATATTTTGATACAGGAATGAATAAAATTGATTTTTTTAATAAAAACATCTCTATACATTAATTATGTATATACATACTTATACAGCAAAGAAAACTCTTGGAATGGCAAATAGCTGTTACATTTTTTTTTACACTAAATATAAGTGTTTTTTATATTAAAGATGAAATAATTTTTGAATTTTATGCGCATTTCGAAATACACGTAATAATAATTCCTATTATTATTGAGTGTCTCTAATTCTCTGGCAAACGATCATTAGATGATTCGATGAGATTACGAAAATGTTGTTTAACGAGGCAGGAGGTAACAATAATAATGCGCATGTCGAAGACATTCGCGTTATATTCAATGGCCAAAAAAAAATGATGGATCACCTGATGTGTGTTCGCCCGCTTTGTAGTTCCATCTCGAACACGACGCCTCGAAGGTAAATGTTCCGCTCTTCTCGTTTGACCGTATGTAGCCAAATAAGAGACGAAAGAGTGTTTGTTTAAGAGACAAGGCACGTCCAGCATACTCACGGAATACCTACTCGTTTTCACCCGCTTCTCTCGATACGTTTCTACGTACTTCTATAGTAATGCTATCGCGCGCACCAATGTCGTGGGCGCTGCTCTCTTAGTGAGATATTATCTTAAAGAAGTGAGAGATGACAGGGCTTGTCTCGCACTTCTCTTGAACTTCGAAAAAAAAATTGGAGCTAAGAAGACAATATTTTGTTCAAATTTTTAAGAAAACGAACTCATATAAATCACCGTTGCTAAATCTTGTATTTCAATGATATTGTGAACTGATAAAAAGTGATGAGACAAAAGTGATTATCTATATTTACGTCCTAGCAATTTTATTGTAAATATATTCCATTGTTGTTTGTCTACATGTATAAACAAGAAAACAATTTTCAAAAACTATTGACGCAAATCTACAACGTATTAAAATGTTTATTCACACCCCGTACGTTATTAATCTCACGACATAAATATAGATATATGTACTGGGCAACATATAACAATTTTGTGCGCGAGTTTCAGTATATTTTTATTTATTTATTAATCTGATCTGTTATTATTAATAAATGGATTTTTGATAGAATGATATGCGAAATATTTTAGATAGTGAATTCTTATGTGTGTATATTTGAATATTTATAAATTCTACGCCAGTGGCGCGACATATCAGGATCCATGCAGGTAGTAAACACATATGTATATCGTATTGTGGATCGTTGACACGTACACACAGGTAGCTTTCTGTCGCTCAACTAAGCAAACATCAAACGATTTTTAACCACCGATTATGCTCCGTCACGATAAGTCAGAGAACTTCTCTATTATCCTTTCGTATTGTCATATCTTCATTCGCATTCGAAAAAAAATTCTCGGATCACACAACGAAACCCGTTAAAAACAAATTTTTGAAATTATTTATAAAAAAAACTATAGCCAAAAATTGCATGTTATTTGCAATTATATCGATAGTTTTTTTTATAAAACATATGACAAAAGAGTAAATTTTATGAAAAAAATAACAATAACGCATTTATATTAAATCGATAAATTTAGTTGGTTTCAGCACTGTCTAACTATTGTCTAAAGTAAACTATTTTTTTTGTGTGATAATGTTGATTGGCGAACAACAATGAAATTTCACTTTTGCAATATCACGAATTTGAGAATAATTAGTTTTTTTTTCTTTAACGAGAGTAATTAACAAATTGATAAAATGCTTAAGTCGCACGTCGCGTCTCTTCATACGTAGGATAAGATTGCTGTCTCGATTAGCTATCACAGACCGCTGATAAAGTCCTAATTGATGTCGCATATTCGCTTATCGCAAATTGTCTATATAGACAGATATATAGATATATGTATATATATATATATGTATATATACATATATACATTTATGTAAATAGCATTAATTGAACTTTATCGACAGTCCAGTTCTCATTTATCGGTCTAATTTTAATTTCTCGCTCGCTAACATGTCGCTAAAGTGACGCCACTTGGAGTACTTCATGCTTCGTGTAAAGTTAAACAAACTGTGAAATCGGTAAGATAAAAGGCTCTCCCGCTTAATCTTCCAGCAAAGATAGAATTTTCTATGTATTATCTATCGTTTGTGTAATACGCGATTTTTATTAGCTGACGTATAAAAACTAACATATAGCTTGAAAAATCACTTTGTATTAGTACTTATAATTTTAGGCAAAACATATATATTTAAGATATATATAAGATATTTAAATATCTATTTAAGATATATATATATATACATGTATTAATATGTATTTTTAAGATACGTATGCATCACAACAAACTCAATTTGCTTCTTTATTTGTGTAATAATTTTAATTGTATTCATTTTTTGTACAGAGATATATTGAAAGAAATTTACAAAAAAAATATGAAAACCTTATTACTATAAATTTTTGACAAAATATAGGATAGATTTGTGCTTTATACTTTGTTTTAACAATTACTTGTACTACTTTTAACAAAATACAAAACAAAAAACTACGCTTTAAAATTGCTGAAAATTTATTACAATATTACACCAAACTGAATGATAAGTGTTTTTTTTTTCTATATATTTATTGCAGAATATTTGAAGCTGCTTTGATTTCTTATCGCACTTCATTCCCGATATTGTTTGACGATGCGATGGTAATTATCAATCCATCTGTTGTTGATTAACATATGCATGATAATCTTAGAAAGTACCATATGTGAGTCTCCGAGAGTATACACATATACATATATCTGAATATTATATAAAATTTTTACATATACGTACCTCAAATATAGTTTTATATTCGTTATTTTCCCATAGCACAGTACTATATAACTGGTAATAAAGCAATATATAAATCAATGTGTCACCGATATATCGCCTGAATGGCGATTTTATTGTCGCAAATAGGTTTATGAAATGACTATTTTTATTACTCCGATAAGTAAGTTATCACCGTCATTAACTACATCTTTTCACTTTAGATTAAGAAACAATAATAGCAAATAAAACCGCAATAATCGATTTATAAGTTCTTCAATAAAATAGTCCGCTCGCGATAATCACACATCTATAGATATATTTTATTATCACTTTTATCACAAAGGGATGTTTTAAAAATCGCAAGTACAATTTATGTTTCAATATAGATATATAGATATATTCAATCAAATTATTTTTTCTCGAGTTTACAAAAAGTTTCTTTATAATTCTTATAATTTTTGTGGTTGTTTATTCGCGCTACTTTTTATTGCCTCGTTAAGTAACTATATATCATTATTTATATCATATGTATATATCACACAAAAGTAGTTTATGAACACTTAATGCATTGACTTTTTTTTTTATCGTACTACACTTTTATTGAAACTTACATTAGAATTTTAGAGAAACGATGTAGTTTTTATCGCTCATTTCGCGAGCTATCATTTCAAATGATAGCGGAAATTAATCGTGCGATTTCAATAATCAGTTCGGCGATAAGTTTTTCACGACGTCGTCGAGCTCGGCACAATTACGCGAGTTCCGCTCCGGTGGGTGCAATTATGCCGTTTAACGAATATCATGGCGTCTTTCGCGACTCGAATGGCCCACCCCTCCGACGTTCGACCTCCTCTTTCTTCCCCACTTCCTCGCCTTACGTACTTCACCAGAGAAGTTCTATTCCGTAATTAGAATCTCCCAGCCCCGTAGGAGGCCTCGCGACCGACTTCGCCCCCTCACCGGCCATTACTTTTAATGGCGTTGTTAATGAAACTAGGTGTCGCCAAATTAACCCCTCATTCCAGCTGTGCTCAACCGTAAACGAAAGCGATGTTCGGAAAAACGAACTAATTAAATTTCTTTAATTATGTCGCCGTGTGACTATTGTCGATTATAGACTGCAGTTTTATGAGTCATTTTTGATAGACTTCTGATATCTACTGTGATTTTTATGAGAGAAAGCCTATACCATCTTAAAGTAATATTTCATAAAGTTATCATCAATTAATAGATAACTTTTTAATAATTATATGTATAATAATTTTACATTACTTATACATGTTAAAAAAGTACATTACAAAGTTAATGTAATATTCTAAGTAAATTTTATTCAAAGACAATGTATAATATTCTTCAAAAGTCGTTAAAAACAATAAAACATCATTATACTATTAATTGCATTTTTATAGATTTTTATTTGAAAACTGAACTTGAAGATTATTTTGCGATATATTTATTTATTTATATCTTAAGTTACATTTGTATACTAATAAAGTTTAATTGAAACGTATACATATATAGAGCTATGCCATATTTGATAATGATATTAAAAATATGAATATGTTTTGCAGTGTGAGACAAAAACTTCAGTTATGCGCTTGATCGGAGCTCGAAAGAGAATGCCATTAAAAGGATGACGAGAAAGGGTTTGAAAACCACTGGTCCAGGCTGATTATCGCGGTAACCACCCCCCGAGCGCCAATTAATCTTAACTTTTACGGGGCAAACACTTTTCATTAAGCCCGCCTCTTCCGCCTGCGTCGACGTTCCGTCGTCCCTTCGCCGCATCCCTTCCTCTTTTCTCGCAGTCACCCCCGCAATCCCCCCTCTCTATTTTCCCTCTTCCCTTTTACCCCGCCATCTGCTCATCCTCCTTTGGCTACGGCGAGGAACGGCAAGGAAAATGGCTCCCCAGACAAGCGTTTAATCTGGCTCTAATTAGCAACTTACCCTCCACCAGTGCTATCTTCTTTCTCCCTCTCTTTTCATTCCTATCGTGCATCAGAGTAAAGGTGTACTTCTCGCGCATTCTCTGCGACTAATCCCGCTTCCTTTCTGTTCCTACTGAGAGCAGAAACAAATCTACATATTTCGAATCCCTGAAACGATAAAGGTTAGATAATATTCTTGTTTATTTGTTTTATCTATATAATTTTTTTTCATTTTTATTCTTTAACCAGCTACTTGAGTAGTTTTTTGTTTTGTGTTTTGTATGCGTTGTACTGACAAAGCACATACATTGTTAAAAAAAAACTCATAAATTATAAAAAAACATAAAATGCGAAATATTTCGCATAAAAAAATAAATAATAGTAACATTGTTAAAAATCAAATATTAAATATTTATTGCAAATATGAAATTTGAGAAAAAGACAATTGCAAAGTATCAAAGTTTGATAATTATCTAACTATAAAAAAATATTTTTTAATTTTTTTATAGATTGCTGAAAGAATAAATGTCGATAATGTTATCTTACGTAGAATATACTTATGGGTGAATGGATAAATAGTGTTCATTGTTATGGACAGTCGATAACTAAAAGTAACTTATCGACGTTCGGGGGGAAGTTGAGGTTCAAAAAATAAAAACAAAGCCTTCTTTCACGTAAACTTTTTTCATATTTATTACGAGAAATATTCTTTATATAATTATGTTGAAAAATATAATAAAATTGGAAAAGTTTATAATAAATGAAATAAAACATACTTTTTCATTATATAAAGAAAAGTTTGTTTATAATATATATTTGAACTCATCAAGAAGTTAATGTTATAATAAATTATTGTTACAATACGAGTAAACAGAGTAACAAGATTCTTTCTTAAGCGGCTTAATTGTTCGCACAATTATGCATTAAATATTTCTATGTATTGTATTTTTACCAATCAATATCTCAAATCTTATCGATATAATCGTTATAATCATTGAAATTAATTTCTGATTGAACTTTACCGTTACATTTTGATATACTTATATATAACAATCGTTATATATGTTGCAATATTACAACTTCATAAGACGGACATTATGATTTTTGGCACTTCGAGAGAGTGCCTATTCTTCAAGAACAATCGAGCACAAGAGTCCTTAAAGAAGTGAGTTAAGACTTTGGTAACTGCGCGTTATTCTCGCGAGTTTCTTCTCTCTTCTTCTTTTACTTCAGGAGCTTCAAATAACTCCCGAGCTGTGAAGGAACTGAGATTTCTCTTCTTCTGGATTTAGCTCATAACTTTATCGATCCAGGGTACAAATTTCTGGATATTCGTATATACACCGGGTAAATGTTCGCGACCGCAGCCGATACCCCATGAGACCAAACCGATCAAAACGTGTCTGCCTTCCACCGACATTGTGAGCGGTCCACCCGAATCACCCTGTAAGAGAAATTTATTTTTTTTAAATACTTCTCTGATTTCTATACTTTGACGGTTAAACTATTACTTTCTCGAAATTTTTCTCGATTAACAAATGTTTGTGAAAAAACGTTCTTTGTCATCATCTAATTACCTGACAAGAATCGCGTCCACCTTCTTTGTAACCTGCGCACAGGAATACGTCGTGAATAGTTTCTCTTCTTCCAGCCGCTCTAAACCATTTTTGACATCTGTCGTTTGGTATCACCTGAAATGAAAACGCAACAACGACGATATAATATTCACAATATTAAAAGTATCGTATAGTTAAATTAAATTACATTGAACACACAAGAAATAAATAACTAGACATGATGTATAACAATAATTTAATTATTGTAATAAAATTCTCGTCACAAGGTCTTAATATTATAAAGACGTTTTATTATTGAAGACGAATGTGTCGGTCTAGAATGTGCTCGCCTCAACATCGACTTCTTGAAGAACGGTTGGCGCCGAAGTTTGACCGTGTCTGGTTCGTCCCCAACCCGCGACGGTTGCGGTTCGGCCGGAGAGCTTCAAATTCCTTGCCGGCAGGCAAACCGGGATAATATGCTGCTTGAAAGCTACCGTCTTGGATAGCTTTACCAAAGCCACGTCGTTCCGGAAATCAGTAGGCGAATATTGCGGATGTACCTGTTATTAGTAAGCAATTTTTTTTATTACAATCATAAGAGTTATCTTCTTTCAAAGAGATGTAAAGATAAATATATATTCCTGCATTCTCATTTTCAAAAATATCTTTTGAAACTATACTTTGTGCAATAATGGTTTTCGTTTGTGGCGAAATGTTTTTTCTTTTTTAATATAAATCGCGTTTGTAAATTACTAAAATTTAAATATATCAAAGAATTAAACTTAAAAATTATAGTACCTCTTTTCTCTCGATATTGAATTCTTCGTGAGTCAATCGTTCCGACGCATCTCGAACGTCCCACTCTCCGAGTCGAATTTTCAAATTGTTATTCGGTGTCCTGCACATACGACAAAAATAAAATTATCGATCAGTATTTTTCATCATGTTGACACAATAGCGCGCTTTGTGAACAAAATACTAACGTCGCGACACAATGCGCCGCTGTGACCACCCATCGGTTGTTTAACAAGGCACCGCCGCAGGCCAGTTTCTTGGAAAGGAATCCCGACTTGATAATGGCGGCCTGCAACAAAGTAAACGCGTTCACTTACACCAGTCTATTTACATGTAATATGCATTCAAAGCCGCGTCACGGCTCCGCGACTCGCCTTTGCAGAGATTTAATAGATTATTTCTCCTTCGTTCTCTCTCTAGCGTGCTCTCTAGCTAAGCGAACAAATTGATGGCTCGTTTTCGATAAATAATGCAGATAGAAAGAAAGAGTGCGACACTTAACCGAGCCGAGCGGAAGAGGATATTTACGACAGAGAGAAGAAGAAGAAAAAAAAACTGTGTGCGAGAAAGAATCTCACCTGCCACGGATGGCTACCGAAACTGGACGAGTGTCCGCCCACGATTCTGTTGCTCCTGGTATGAAGCTCGCCGCAGCCTGCAAAGACGAGCAAATTTATTTAACGAGCGCTTATTCCTTTTCATTTTCACACGTTGAAAACCAAACGCAATTGACAGCAATGATATGCGAGCGTTGATAAATGAACAAACCAAGTGATTATATTCAGAGCTGACGCTAATGAGATTTGCGAGTCGCAGATGATAAAAAAGACGAGAAGTGAAAAATCCAAGCTTAATGACGAAACGCTTTATTGATTAACACTTTCTACAATTATTGCAGAAAGCACACCGACGAAGCTATTAGACAAATGTACTTAAGTGCGGTTTTTGCTTGAGATTCGTTCGTGACTTGGCAAGAGACAGAAAGCAGAAAATAGGCACGCGGTGTAGAAAGTTCACGCGACTTCAGAAAATTTTTATTGTAGAGTTTTTTTTTTATTATTATCGCTACGAAGAGATATTTTATTTATATATCACTCAAGATTGATTGCTAGACTTTCTTAGCTTGAATAAAAGCGCTTGCGCGCGATTTCGCACAGGATAAAAGGCAGAAGATATAATGAGACTTATTATATATATCCGTAACATCACAATTACTTGAATTTTTTACGCTTGTTACCTTTGTTATTTGAATTTAAAATGCGCGGTAATAGAAACAAACTGGTTTTTTTAATCGTATACAAGATGATTTATTTTTCCCGAAACACAAATTAGAAATCAGAAACTTTAATCTTTTTTCCAGAATATTTTTTTCTATTTTTTATGTTTATTTTTTATTTTAAGATGCAATAATACAGAGAAGATTGCAATAATTTTTTCTTCTTTGTCGCGTGCGATTGTTTCTACTTGATACTTCTTCTTTCTCCTTTCCTTGCTTTTTTTCTTTACGGATTTTGTTTTCCGCATTTATTTCTCGTATATTCTCTAGCGTTCTCTCAATTTTTCCTTCAAATCCAGTTTCTCGATTGTTTTCCGGCAACGCTTTGTGCGGGAAAATGTGCACTGTGACGGTGAAAGCACACTCATTTTTGTGCGATTTCCGTGCGAAAGATTGCATGCAGGCCTGAACGTTGTCTCGGTCACGAAACTTCAGTCGGTTATACGACCGAATTCGATTTTTCTACTGTAGGTCGAGTTGACCAATGTAAAAAAAAAAACTTTGTATAGCGCATTTGGCAATAAATGCGACGTTGTTTCGTGTTGTTTGTGTGTCTTTCGCGAGAGAGTTGTCCGTGTTGTAAAAAATTTCGTCACAGTTCGTCTGATAATCCGTATATTTCGCACATACAGGTACAGGTTTCTTATCGCATAGCTGTAATCCGTGTCTTTTCACGTCTTAAAAACTCCAACTCTCTCCTCTTTCCGACATGAGATGAGAGTCTGTACGAGAGTACAAAACGAAGTACGAAGTCTAAATCAATTTATATTTTATACGTTGTTGACACATCTCTTCCAATCTAGCACGATTAGATTAGAATCGTGCAAATCTGTCTGTGTGTCTGCGATTATTATCGATCGCAATTATCAATCAATGTGTCGGACATCAAAAGAGAGAGAGAGAGAGAATCGCAAGTACGTCTATAAGAGAAAAACTTCTAAATCTGTCGCAATGATTGCGCGCATGAGCATAAAGAAAAATCCGAAATAAAATTTATAATTGTACACGGATTTTTAAATAGATTCAGGTTTTTTTTCTGAAATAGACTCAATTTTTGCAAAACACAGACTTTGTCAAAAAAACGTTGTTTTTCGTTTATCTACAGTATATCAATCGGAATGTTTTTGAGCTCGCTCGATAAGATATAAATAATTTTCAGTGAATATCGATTCGCGTGCACTCTCAACATAACTCGTGCGATACTTTAAAGTGCAACAATCTCTCAGTATACATTTTCAAACAATTACCACGGTATTCCGCTATTGTGTCGGAAGAGTCATCGATCGGCACGACGGACGGATAACCGTTGTCGTATTGCTGCGAATAGTCCACTTGTGGCGTGTGATACGGACGAGTGGTGTACGTCGTAGGCCGATCGTAGTTGATCACGAGATCGTTTGGCCGATCGTGATCCCATATCGTATAGGACGGATCGTAAAGATTGATCGGCTTGCTGACGCTACCCGCATACGTGGGTCGATGATTGTGCGAGGGCCTACCGGGTCTCATCGCGCTGCCGCCGTAAATGTGCACGTCGTCGTCCACGTACGGCTGTTGATGCCCGAGATTTAGGGAAAACGCTAAGCAACGTAACGATGTCGCTGTTAGCTATTCGAAATCACTCGCGTCGTAGTTTCACGCCGTTAAAAAGTTAATTGAACATATAATACGATATTTGTACTCTTTAGAGAGATTAATAATTGAGAGCGTGGGACAATGCGGAAGAATAAAAAAAAAAAAACAAGTTGTGTGTACTACACACGTGTGTGTAACGTCACAAACACAAACAGGAAGTCAAAGTTAATGTAGCTGTTATTTTGAGAGAGAAGAAAGTTCTTACAAGAGAAAGATCGTTATTGGAAATAAAAACAAAAGACTTGATTGATCTTAATTAAATAAATCAGCTCGCGAAAATTTTCAAAAATACGGGAAAAAGGAGTCGATCCGAGCAAATATCTCGAAAAGTTCTCATTTGATTTTAATTAAATTGGGATTTTAGCTGTTTAAAAATATTTTGATTGTTTATATTCCTATATTCTAACAAATACTTTCTCTTATTTTGAAGAGATCACTAATACTATTTAAAGAAAAGAAAAATATTATATTCTGCCAAAATTAAACAGAAATGCTCACGGACGATTAAAAAAAAAAAAATCGGCAATTGTTTTGTTTAGCATGTTACATTATTTCCACGCGCGTTCCTGATCACGCCATTGTATTGATGGTCAACGCAGTTTTACGGTGAACGACTTGAGAAAGCACGCTCGCGTAAAGTACCGCGGACGTGCAATGTACGCACTATGTTGTCGCAAACTAGGTGTGAATAACTGTATTTGAAAGTGCTGGCCGCGCGCGTACATTGTCGTCGGTGTATGCGCGGATAGCTGGACGCCAGTTCGTTGGTTGTGTAATTTCGGATGTCGCCGGATAGAAATCAGGTTACTTCTCTCTTTCTCGCTTTAGTCGCCATCTCTTTTTCCGATTCGCGATAGAAATCAGACGCGTTCTCTCATATCTTCCTCTCAGCCTGACCGTTCGTCTTTTTGCTTTTTGCAGATTGATATATTACAAATATATTTTCTGTGATATTATAATTATTATCTATTATGTTCTTTTTTTTACGCTTTGTTTTTATCTTGACTATCATATAATTTTAGTCTTTATGCGTATTGAGAATAAGAGATGTTTGAGTAAGAGCTGCAGATAAAAATCAAGATTAGAGATCGTGTTCAATTGAATGGGATTTAAAACCGTTTGTTTAACAAAACTTAAAAAAAAAAAAAAAAAAAAAAAAAAAGAGCAACCAGTTTCCAAACACTTGTCACGCTAAAAGTGCGATACATCCTCGAAAGTCTCGGTTCAGAAACTCGGTTTCGTGACACTTGAGAACGCGGACCTTCTTTCAGGATGTCGTAAATTTGCAACGGCACGGCGACAAATACAAACGCCCTCGACGAGAATTAATTAAAACAAAATAACACACACCGCGCGAATTAAAAATTCTACCTAGTGAGAAAAATATTTGACGTTCTCTCATTGTTTCTTTCTGAGTGCGCGAGATTCGGAAACAAAATAAAAACAAAAACAATGAAAAAATTAACTCGTTGCAACTTTATCTTGTTCTCGCATCTTCTCTGGCAAAGGAAAATTACACTTCAGAAAAAATTACTAACTTTAATGCGTGTCATTATTTTGTTCAGAGAGAACTTACTGGCATTCTGTAGCAAACCGATGGTTGGACGCGGTACTTTTTCAGGTATGTCGTCGTCGTCCACGCAGCAGCTCCATATCAAACCTCCGGAACAAAGGTCGACGGGCCGACCGCCACCCAAAACGCAGCTAATGCTGAGGCCACACTCGAACTTCGCACCTTTGTACTTGCACGATTGCGGTATCACTGAAAAACAGAGATTGTTGAATTCGATGTATAGAAATTCTAATTCTACTGTGTATATATAAATTTGCAACATCTCGAAATAATTCAAAAAAAAAAAAAAAAACGATTGTTTTCCATAAAATGTTTTAACATTTAAGAGAGATATATATATACGAGCACAACAATGTTAAAACATTTTTAAGAGAGATCTACAAAAAAAATACTTTATTTTTATGTTTTTTTCTATGTAGAACATAAAAAACCAAAACGAGAGAAGCTTGTTCGTTTTTGTTTATTGTTCATTCGTTGTCGCGCACAGTTGCAACTTACTCGCTTCGATTAGATAAAATATTTCATACGCGCAAATTGTGATTATCTACAAGCTTCGATTCGCGCACAGACAATCACAAATATAAAATCTAAAACAGATTTTTTGTATTTTTGTTCCACTTTTAATAATTACGAACGTACTTCTGCCCAGCATATCCATAAGACCGCTCTGAAGATTAGAGCTGTGTCCTCGATGATCATTGGTATAGTTTCGCTTCTTCCTGAGCGTTTCAACCAGCAGAACGCCTTGCTGCTGACTCGTGAGTTTTCTCCTTCTGCCCTGGCGATGTGCGCCCGCCTGTTCGTCAAATTCTCCATTTAATCTCTTCCGTCTGACTTCGTTTAAAAATTCCTCAATGTTAACGTCTTCTTCGTTTTCCTCATTCTCCAGATCCTTTTCAAACACATCTTGCACGCTCCATTCCATCTCTTTCGCGTTTTGATCCGAGAAATGATTCTCCGTGTCTGTGGATAAACGCGCTGCGTTCTTTGGACGATCCGCGTTCTCCAATATGGCGTCAGCGGATTCATCACCACTGTACGGAAAATTCGAAATGTATTGATACTGTTCGACTTTGCCTAATGACGGCCTGTTGATTACGTTCTTTAACGTGCTATCGATCGCTCGATTCTCGCGCGTCAGATCCTGCCAAGTTCTGGTGGTTACGGGATCCCAGAAATCTTGCTGCTCGTTCGAATCCTCGATTGTCGCGAATCTTCTCGGTGATGTTTGGAGAACGCCATCCTTGACGATCGTACTCGACAATCTCGATCTATGAGTCGATTGCGCGCCCGATCGCTGCGCTCGATTCTCTTTGATCTTAATCAAAGGTGCGATCGATCGGCTCGCGGCCGCAATCTTGAAGTCATCTCTGAGTTTCCACGAGTGGGTGTCATGGTGATCGAGAGTGCTCGCCACGCTGATCAGAACCACCCAGAGCACGATCTTCATGATCGACTTTCGACTTATGCCTAGTATACCTCAAGTATGAAGCCTCATGAGCGTCATCATCAGATCTCACTTCACACTTGAAATTATTTACACAAACACAAACGTGATTTTTTAAATTAATTTTTTAGTTAACGGCCGACAATTTCTTATGACGTTTGACTAGTTTAAATATTTCACACTTGCAGAAGTATTCAAATAAAACACAATATGTCACTTTCTTTTGCGTTACGAACTTTATATTCTTCTTTCTTTCGTACGAACAACGACTTTTGATGTCTCGATGATAAAAATTTTATTCTCGAAGAAATCTTAGATATCGAATACACTTCGCGCGCTTTGATCACCAATTGGTTCTGGATCATAGATCCTTAATAACAATTTCAAATGTGGAAAGTCCGATATTCATGATCTCTCTCTCTCTCTCTCTCTCTCTTTCTCGAGCTTCTCTCAGTTTCTCCTCATCGACGTCTTCAGTGAGAGGCACAATAATTTAAATGATACTTCCGATCTACTGTAAACTCCGCCATTTTGATGTCACTGATTTTTTTTCGATGTGATCTTGCGCGCCGTGTGTTGTGCGAAGTTGTTGTTTGCAAAGCAAATAATTGACGGAATTGATATCTCGGGAAAGATCTCGGAAGTAAACGAACGACTTGATATGCCGCTCGATTGAGAAATCGGTCGAGGGTCAGAAAAGCGTTTCGTACTTTTTCACTGGGGTGAAAAACTACGGGAGAAGCGCCGTGACAATGCGCGCCTTCCGCACGTGGACTGGCTCGAGCCGATGTCCCACGAGTCTCGATCGGGATCTAAGAAGGCGTCCGCTGCTTTCACCGGCGTTCAGCTTTCCCGAGGCGATGGTGTCGTCTCTTGGTCTCACATTGGTTCCCCACTTTCGTCATCGCCAGAACACATCGCAGTTGTGACTTATTTTCAATTTCTTTCTTCGTAGAATTATTACTTGTCGGAATTGTCGCACGCGCGCGCTGAATAAACTTGTAAAACTTTGAGATTCGGTAAAAAATCCGAAAACTACTTTGTCCCTTTGATAAATTCATCGTTTGATTTTTCGAATTGATATGTTTTGTTATTATTATTTTGCTATTGTGTGTTGTTCGACAATTTCGAAATGAGAGAGACAAACTCTTTGGTCTCTTCATGAGATAATTACCCATTTATGGGTAATTATTTATTTATTTATTATGAGTAATTACCCATATATTTATTCAAATATTGTCATGTAAAAAATAATTATAATATATCAGATTTTATACTAAATATAGAATGAAAGAGAAACAGAGAGAGAGAGAGAGAGAAAGAGAAAAATCAAACACGTCTACAAAATCTGTGTCATAATTAAGAAGAAAAAAGATTATTCACTAAAGATCGGCAATTACGTCACATAAATTTGACATATCGAGACATATTTGCGACCTAATTTTATCGCACAATTTTTATCATAAGTATTTTTATTTAAAAAAATTCTCAAGTAACACAGAAACACGTATAGAGCTTCTCTTATAGAGCGTTAGCTGTGAAAAATCTCATTAGGATTAAATTAATTACTATTAAGGAGCTGCTAAAGAGGCAGAGAGAGAGAGAGAGAGAGAAAGAGAATTCGGTGAAATATCAAGTCTCATCTTCGCTAAAAGGAAAAAATGTCGTTACTATAAAAAAAAAAAAAATAAAAAAACGCTTTTAACGTTCAAAGAAGGAATACGCTGAAGTCATAACGAAACCGGAGCTTTCCGCGCGCTTCATTATAAATATTCTTGTAGAAAGTAAGCGTCAGTAAGTGGCCTTTCAAGTACGATTCCGATTTCGTCTTTCTTGTTAACTCAACTGTAAATCGCACACACACACACACACACAGTGTCTCTTTCGTGCTCTGTTTATATTTGCAATAGAAAATATTACTCGTCATCTCATTGTATCTTGCTATAAAAAATATTAAATAATTGCTGCACCGAATAAAAATTACCGATAGAATAGAGGAGAATATCTTCAAACTTTTTCTATATTTTTCAAATGTATATATTATGTAAATATTTTTATATAAAATTAATACTTTCTTTATACATCACAATTTCTCGCTTTTGAGTAAAACCGTTTCTGCAACTATTTAAACACGTATTTATCAAATATATATGTATATGTACGTATAGATATATATTTTTCATATATTTCTTAAACAGATAACCTTGTCTTTCACTCCAAGCTAATTCGATTATAATTACTAACTGCAGTAATATGATGAAAAAAACCTGGATTTTGCTTAGATAATGGAGATATAGGTCACGTTGCTTTGGTTTCATAAAATATGGATATCCGGTGAACGTCAACCGGTTTGTCAAATAAAAATCTTTCCAACACACATTCATTCCTTTTTATCACGCGACGAGAGATGCAGCGTGTGAATATATTCACGCTTTAATCATTCTTCGTGATTATTTATCACTCGAATATATTTGCCGATTCGCGTGTGTGTTAAGTTGTCACACATACGATCAAGCGTGACCTTGAAGTTGAATCATTAAAAGATTTAAATCGTGTATTTAAATACGAAAATAAAAACACTTTTCGACACGCGGAGTCTCTCTCTCTCTCTCTCTCTCTCTCTCTTTCTCTCTCTGTTCACCTTTCGACTGTTGTTGTTTTTTACGTAGGAGAAATTCATTTGTTATTCAAAGTGCGAGCGCTACCTTTCTCTTTCGAGGCGATTCTTTAAATTCATTTTAACGCCCGCTTGCCCATTACGCTCAATAACGTAATTTGCAAAGATTGTCTCACAGTGGCATACATTTGCAGAGAGTAGCAACAACGTTACTCAACACAATGTAACATCGTACGACAAAAAAAAAAAAAAATGATTACTTACAGCCAAGTTCATCGAAGAATCTTCCCTTTTTGTGCGAATCGATCGTATTCTCGAGATTCTCCTTTTTCTCCGGATGACCTGAAAACATGCGGATTGCTTAAAAACAATATTTTTTTTTTTTTTTGACGATAAATTTAGCGCTCTGATTATACCTAAATTTTTAAGAAATCGATCGTTTCTTCTGTTAGCTAGAGAGCAGATCCAAAGTAGCGAGAAAAGCGCCCCGATTTTGAGAGCAATCATTTCTCTCTGCGGTCATCAAACGATGATCTTGATCTGGCGCCGTATCATTTTGTCGCACCTTTCGCGACACACCACCTTGTGAAATTCGACTCTTCCAACACACTTGGCGCGCCGTTTGTGCGTGTGTGTTTGTGTGTGTGTGTGTGTGCGTCTCTCACCGTCTGTCCTATTAAAAGCGCAAAAAGATCTCAAATGAACAAGGGCGTGTTTTTTTACAAGCTTTTTCACGCGACGCAATTTGTTCGTTACAAGCGGACGAAAAATACAATTTATTTCACACGTTCAATCGCGGGCGTTCCCATGTAATCGGACGACCGTCGAGGAGTTCAAAGGGGGATCCAATAATACGAGTCTCTCGATGGAAAGTGTTAATTGCTAGCCGGAAACCATTTCGTGAAAAGGTTCGTAAAACATGACCGAATTTTCGAGAGACCGTTCGCGCAACATTCGCTTCTTTGTATAATGATTCCGCGCGCGATGTGATTTATTTATTTATTCTAAAAAGTTTGTTGGAGCTATTTTAAACGTGCGTAAAATTTGCTTTTTAATTTTTTTCTCTTCGGAGATAAATAAAAAAGTAGGCTGAATGAAATCCGTACAGCGCAGAAATTGCGCATTGTGATGAAAACATGATTTTTCGAACGACGAGTGCGTCTATAGTGTCAAAAGAGTTAATGACGCTACAATAGCCGAGTTGTGGCTCCTCGCTTATCTCTCTCTGTGGTTTTACCCCGTCGATCTCGGAACTCTCAAAGAACCTTTGTCCACGATACTCGATCGGAGTTCCTTCCAGTATTATCGTGCGCGAGTTCACGCTAGCGTATCCAAGACGTTCGTGTACAGTCCGACGCAAAAGGGGGACACGAAACCAGGCCACTGAGACAAGTGGCACGCCTTTTAGTGCTTCGTAACGTTCGGCCGATCTACATGCGGAACCGGGTGCGCGTCTGATGCATCCCCTTCTCTTCTCCACTTTGGTTATTAGTGAAAGTTAGCCGGTAACTTTCGACTTTGACAGTGATGACAATTTTGTTGTGGAGTAATTCACACACATGCGATCTTCGCGTACTACATTTAAGATCGTGTTGCAAAGAGAAAGAGAGACAAACAACGTTTCTCAAATCGTATATTTTCAAGTAATGATATTTTTAATTAACACAAGAAGCTTAACGAAAACATTTGAATAAAAAAAAGTTTGAATACATTACCACGCTTGTCTGTTTAATATTAATTAAATTCGTCGTCATTAAAATCATTAGTGGTAAGAAAAAACTTGCTTTCTCGTGTGAAACGCGTTTGCGGAACGACGGAATAGGGAGAACTGAAAAAATCGCTTTAGAATGAATTTCAAGTGTTTCATTTAAATGATATGCATCAAATTGAAGACGAAGGAAAAAGTGGAATATCACTTTCGGTCATCACGCAGTGAGTTTATGAGTTAAAACGTTGTATAGGAGCTCGCTATTGTTTTTGAATACTCGACTTTCTTCGCTTCTCCTAGTAAATAAAAAAGCAGCAGCACGCGCACGCACATCTATTACATGTGTGTGTGTGTGTGCATGTATTTATAATTCAAATTATTAAAAAATATTGATCAGGGGCCAACAAAAGTCAAAACACGATTATTATTGTGTTAACATTTTTTTGTTTTCACAAAAGAATGTTTTGCTAACGTCTCGATCACAATATACTCGATCTTTTTCAATGCAAATACATATAAACGCGAAAGATTTGAATCTTGTCGAGATAATCAGGAATATATAAAATCAAAATAAAAAATCCATTTCAAATCCGTCAATGTTTAATAGAATTGTTTAATAGAACAGGTCGGACGTGTTGAGATCCAACTTCATCGAACAAGGCTTATAATATAATATGTTATAATTAATACTTATAAAAGTTCATATTGCATTCTAAAGATCGCTTGTATGCTTAAAAACTATGTTGTAAAAAAAGTTGTTCTAACGAAACACGTTATGTCAATAATTCAAACGCACAGTAGTTTTTGCATACAGTTTATAAATTTCGTGCTTACATATGAATTCGGTCAACGACCGAAGAGCTGCATCAAAATATGTAAGACAACTATGGTTCGCGCGGAAGATCTTTAAACCAATGTCGAGGAACCAAGGGCACTTTCACGAACGAGCGAGCAAGTGTAAACGTCACTGGTCGCGAGTGAAGTTTTTTCATCACACACAGAATCGATCACGTGCTACAGAATCGAATGCACGTGCGGCTGCTCGATCAACAACCTCACCTCACCTGGATTTCTATCAAGATCAAGGCCGACAGAGAGTCTGTGACCCCGTCTGCTGAACACGATCTAACATTCTAAGAGACTGGTGAAAGGGTTCACGCTTTCCCCGCGACTCAATCGATTGTCGTTTATCACACAGCTGCTTGTTGTAGATGCACACCAAATAGTTTCTTTTACTGGCATATAATTTAAGTTAATATAAATATTATCAGGCAGATGATAAGACGCGTAACTGTATCACGTATTTGTAATGTAAAGAAGATTCGTGTAAAAACTTTTGCAAAAATTTATTACTAATATGAAAAATAAAAAATTTAAAAAATCCATTGCAAAAAAGATATTTTGCAATGAGATCTCTTTGAAACAAGGAGATCTCCGTATTTCTTCCTATTGCAGTCGCTTTACTAATTTAAAATATTTATTTCAGTTTGAATTATATGTGCGTATTAATTTAAAACACGTTTAAAAATTATATATCTTGCATATACATCCAACGTTTGACTTTTAAAGTTCTTAAAATTAAATATTTCTGCAAAGATAAAAAAAAAGATTATTTTATTAAAGTACATTTATAACACGGGAAAATTGCTTTTTTAACAAAAATATTATCATACTCTGACGCTTTTACTTTATCCTACCTTTTTTGTATAGAATGTCATTAAATAGATAACGTTACATTTACACACCGACACTATTGCAGATCCGATCACGTCGCAAACGAGCGTTGTTTTTCGGAAATAAATTTATGTAACGAATATATGATTATTATAATATTTTAGAAATTCAATATATATATGTACATATTATTTACGTACATAATAATCACATTTACACCGGCAAGCCAATGAATAGAACATCGCGACCCGCGGTTGACTACTGATGAGAAACAGTAACATCAGCATCCGAGACCACTCTCTTCGGCCTATCCTCACTCTCGCCAGATGGGTGTCTTGATCCAAAGCGTTCCTTTTCCACCTACCCAGTGAAATTATATGTACGATGAGTCTTTTACATCCGTTCCTCTCAGATAAACAGTGTGTTCAACGAGATCATCACTTTCTATCCTGTCGATGTCGCACTTTTTCCTCAATATTTATTTTCTCGTTTGCAGTTTTTAGTTATATTTGCATTTCAATTTCACCTTCACAGGTCCACACAATCTTATTTAAAAAAATCTCATTTCTTTAAATAACGTCTCATATTTATTTAACTTTCTGGTTTTATATTTCTCATATTTCTGGAAAAATACGGCATGTATCCTCACACAAACATTATCGTTCTAATTTGAATTACAAATTCTTATGAAATTGACCTGGATTTTAAGCAAGATGTAATTATGGTAATGTTGTACCACACCGCGCGCCCGCTATTCAATTCGCTATCCGCGAGCTTGATAATCCCGAAACTTTACTTTCACGAAGAGTCACAATCGCGAGACAATCTGTTTTCTTCCGCGCGAGGTTTCACTTCGAAATCTCGTTGTCGCGTGAAAATTTAAACTTTCGATCGGCACGCAATTTTCTGTGAAACTGCTTGCTTACACTGACAATTAGAATCTTGCGAAGATGAAACAAACGAAAAGTGAAAAGGATTTCTTATTTTACAATCTTTCATCCACATTGTGCTTATCTTCTTAGTAAACGTTTGTAGTAAAATCTCCGAATATCTTTAAAAAATAACAAAAAGAGCTCAAATAAAAGATATAAAATCAATATTTAATAAGGTAACACTATATTAATTTTAAATAAGTAAAATTTTAAAAGACGAATTTTTGTCAAAAAATTAAAAGATCTCTTTAATAAACATATACTCTTATATCCCTCCCTGAGGAATTACACTTCTCACTCCAAGGAATGAGATAAAAATTAGATTATTTTTTTCTCAACTTTTAAACAACTTTAAAAAAAATAAAATTTGGTGGACATTTTTCACTGGTAAAAAGAATACTCATTAATGTTGTTTTAATTCTCTCGTTATAAGATGGAACCAGCAATGTCTATATTCAATTTTTTATTAGAATCTTTAACGGTCGGAATGATCATCTAAAAATAAGGTAAAGGTGTCTGAGATAGTCGCCTAATACGAGATAGCAAGCTATTTCATGCAAACGACTACAAATTCATGAAGGAATCAAGCTTTCTGACGTATATTTTTAAATAATCACATTCCGGCTTAATGGTTCTAATAATTATATAGGCGTTGCTGGGGTCATTTCTTTATTACACGAAAGAATTATAAAAATATGAATAATATTTTTACTAATAAAAACTGTTCGTTAAATTCATTTTCTTAACTTGTTCAAAAGATGAGAAATGAAATAAAAACTTAAGTTTTTCATTCTTCTTCTGAAGAGGAATGTAACTTCTCAGGAAAAAATATAAGAATATGTGTTTATATAAAAATACTCTTTAATTTTCAATAAAAAATCATCTTCTACAACTTTTCGCATTTATTATGAATCACACCCTGCACATATAATCTTACACAAATATTTTATAAATTATATATTGTAACAAAAAAATACCGACTATTGTCGTCTTCGACATATTTTGTTTGTTTTTCTCACATTTAAAGTAAGATGGCAGCACACATTCAGTCAATACTCAAAGTAGGTTAATATGGTGGCTAGAGTCACTACAGCTGACTCCTAGTGAGTGTGAAAACAGTAAGAAAATGCATAATAAAATGTATTTGAACACTTAATTTCATTAATTATGTCAAAGTTAAAAAAAGTCTATTTAGTTAAGTATTATATTTTAAACACAAATTTATAACAAGAACATCTTCAAACAATAGTTACTAATTACACTTGCTACTTGGAACTTTGTTGTTATACTCTCGCGTTTTATGAAAGTTGAACTGCACTGTTTTTATAAAAAAAAAAAAAAGTATAAAACAATTCATTATAACATATTGAGAACAATGACTGACTCAGAAAAACTCTTTGTCTGTTCTACATCCAGCTGTAATGTGGTAAGTAAAACTTTTTCCTTTTATACAGAGAAGAGTGTACATAAATTTATGAAAAGAGGTTTAGAAAATATAATGACGTGTAATATATATGTAGCTAGAATCAACAGAGCGTTCATATTTTTTATTTACAGAGTTTTGCAAATGAGGATCAATTAATATTGCATAAAAAGAAACATGATATGATGTTAAACCTCGGCAATAATTCTAAGAGCGCTGGATTTGTTGGTAAGAAATATTTGGCAATATTTATGTATAGATATTATGTATGACAATAGATGTACTAAAATATTAAAAGAAAAAAGGAAAATACTACTAATCAGCGGTAATTTTTAATGCTAAAACAAAAGTTTTTGTGTATCCATAAGTTTGTTATGTTTATTTGTTATGGTCTGTGTACTGTTCAAAAAACTTTTTGTTTTTTTTTTTTTTATTATAAAAGTGATCTGTAAAATTGGCACAGAGAATGGAAATAAGAGAATTGCGTTTTTGATAAATTCAATAGATGGTTTTTAGCTCTTTTAGCTATTTCCTTTTTTTTAATATTGTGTATTAAGAAATCATTATTATTATTATTAAATTATAACGTATTTGCAGCAGATCAAACTCCAACTCCAACAAGATTCTTCAAAAATTGTGAGGAAGTTGGTTTATTTCAGGACTTGCAAAATGTAGTGAATCCTTTTGAAGAGACATTTCGAAGAGCTGTTGAAGAAGGAAATACTGGAACACTTAATGTACCAGAGGTAAAAGAATAAAACCAAAAAGTATTTAACATATATAGGACTTGTAACTTATATATTAAATAATATTCTAATATTATATATACTAAACTTGTATGTATATTAAGAGTGCACACATATTTGTAGTAGTTTAACATTTATAAATACATATTACATACATGTGTGTGTGTGTGTGTACATATATTTGTGTAAATGAAAATTAAACTTAGAAGTGACATAAGTTTACGTCTTGCAGGCTGGGATTACAGATGACACACTACACACTCCTCATATTTTCCCTTACATAGCAGACGTACTGCCAGGAAATAGTCAAATTCTTTCGGAAGATAATGTTGACGATTGTTCTCCCGCCGTGTCTCTTAACGAAAAAAATACAGAAGAGGAAAACGCGCTAAAGTCTGATGAATGTAACAGTATTAAATTAAGTGCAAACGAAACGCAAGAATTAATGAAAAACACAGATCTCGCGACTACAAAAAGCACTCTTGCGCCGAATATCATCGTTTCAGACACGAATACATCTATAGTATCCGAATTGTCACCAACACCTCTGTCACATCTGTGAGAATTGCTTTGTGTCATTTGTACAATTACCGCATATCAATTTTCTGTTACTATTAAATCTAATATATAATTGTTATTTTTAAATGGTAGTAATCTTTACGTATTTTCAAAAAAAAAAAAAAAAATTTTTACTTTTCTGCAAACTCTCAAGTACAAGTCAGATATACCGTTTTTATCTGGAAATATTTTGTAATGTTTTTTTATTTCTAGCAAAAGAATATTTTTGTTCAAGGTCCATTAATGGCGAAGAAGTGCAGCTTTTGCTTAAAACCGCGGATGGTAAATTGATGCAACTATCGGCAACACCAATATCCGAAGAGCCTACCAATGTACTGAACGTTACTACCAAGCAACAAACCGTCGTTATTAAAACCGAACCTTCTTTACGATGCGCGGAGAAACTAGATCCTAAGAAAAGCGTAATCACCAGATTGTCTTTGGCGAAACTGGTAAGCTACATCTAATTGCTGATCTATAGATCGTGTTTCAATTTGTTTCTTAGAGATCGCATTACAGAAATTGAAGCAGACCTTGTCTAAGAATACGGACATACAGAATCGGAAACCGACTGAAGAAAGCGTAAAAACGAACACAGCTGCTGCCCCAAAAGAAAATAATATCAAGAAAACGATCGATCACGTTAAGAAGAAAGATCTTCAAGAACGCAATCGCGCGAGTTCTATGCGCGCAAGAGCCAAGAGAAAGGCATGGATACAGGAACTTGAAAGAACGGTCACCACTGTAAACGAAACGAACGCAGCCTTGCAGATGGAAGTGAAGGCTTTACGCGCGGAAGTGGCAAAATTAAAGACGCTCTTACTGGCTCACAAAGATTGTCCGGTCACAAAAGAGATGCAGAAAGGTTAGGTTTGTTAATTTTACGTTATTTTATCGGCGTTGGTAATTTTTAAGTTTTTACGTTTTTGCATGTGTTTTACTTTCGTCAAGAGACAAGTTGTTTCTAAGGTTCAAATTGTGTAACAACAATTCATTATGAAATAAGTCAATTTACTAACTCGTCTGTTTTGATCATTTTATTATTTGCGATATACGCGCAGAAGAATTTTCTAAACTTGGCTAAGTTTTCTGCAATCTTACTTTTGTAGGAAACGGAATAGTTCTCGGACCTAAAATAATATCGGTCAATAGTCCGGAGGTAGTAACGATATCGGCCAGTAGTCCTGTAAAACGATCGATCTCCAGCGCAGGATCTTCAAATAAAAAGTCAAGAAAAAAACCGACTTTGTCGATCACAAAGAACCCAGTGATATTGCCTAAAGTAGATTGCGCGACAAATCTCACTATTCCGACCACGGCGATCATAAAGGGTTTACCGGCACTAGCGAAGATCGTAGATGTGAATCAGTTTTTGCCGGAGAAACCGGAGGAGACAAAACAGATACTGATCGTGCAAAATCAATCGGCAAAATTGTGCGAGACCGCGCATAGACAGATTATTCAAATAAATCCGAATTATGAAATCGAACAGACGACACCCCCTAAGAGTATAGGAACATAACCAATCGTTTTTGAAATGTTTGTGTGACAACAAATATTGGAGTTTGTGCAATTGGCAAAATCAAAACAAGTTTATATAGTTTATACATCATGCGATATTATTATCGTTGAGAGCACGTACAACATATGTACATATAATTCGTGTGTGTATTTCTTGTATATTTATTAGTTCAAAGTACAAAGAACAGTTCTCTTAATTTTATTTATTAGCCAACGTTCTTGTCGAACAGTAATCATTGTCCGATTATAAGTTTTTATAAGTTAACAATCCATATCAAGAATATATTTTTTTATAAAGACTAGATATATAAAGTGATAGATATGTCAATTATTAATTTTTTTATATTATTCATTTATGTCATTATTTTATTATCTTCATAAGATAAAAGACCATAATAAAACATTTATGATAAGAAGAGACAACGATTTATTCTATCTTCATAAGAACATCCTTTATGCACATTCTTACATACAAAATTCTTTATTACATACAAATAAATACTAAAGCCGACATTGATACTTGAATCTTATATTTATTTTGAGATTAATTTCAGTTTATCTTCAGATGGTTTTTTTTTGTAACTAATAAGGAACAGCATTTTCAGATAAATAGACGATCAAACACAATCGAACTATACAGGAATAAATCTTACAAAGTTCCAAAATCTTACCTTACCGAAAGCTATAGTACACGTGACGTAAAATATAGCATTTTAGTAACCAAGGTAGGACTTTGGAACTACGCCAGGGAGATAGTAAGTTAAAATTTAAAAGAGATATTCCTTATTAGCTTATTGTTTGAAGAAAAGATCCCCATAAACATATGAAAACGCTTTGTCTTCAAAATACAAACGTGACAAAATTGAAAAAAAAAAAAAAAAAAAAAAAAAAAAAAAATAAAATTTTTTTGTTCAAATGCTTTACTTTTTTTTTTTTTTACTGTTGTTTTTACAGTTTTTGTTTTGTTTGTG
>NW_018020792.1:142701-212133 GCF_002006095.1 Pseudomyrmex gracilis | reverse complement strand
ATGAAAACGCTTTGTCTTCAAAATACAAACGTGAAAAAAATAAAAAAAAAAAAAAAAAAAAAAAAAAAAACTGATACAATCTTTTTGTTCAAATGCTTTACTTTTCTTTTTAGTTACTGTTGTTTTTACAGTTTTTGTTTTGTTTGTGATAATACTATCTGGTTCCTAATAAATAGTAATTTAATAAATATAACACTATATCTGGTTCCTAAATATTTTCTAATAAAAAGAGGCTATTTATTTAATTTCAATTTTTTACTTTAACTTAAAAACGACTAGTCGCATCAAAAAAACATAAGCAGTTTTTAGTTAGGGTTCTCGAGAAAAATGATTAAACTTGGGGAAAAACAGTGACTTACCATTCTTTTATTTAAAACAATTTAATACGATCGCCTGTTACACACGTTACTGGTGAATCTAAAAAATGTCTCATTGATACTGAAAATTGGTTCTTAATCACATGTGTACGCACACCAAATTTGAATAAAATATCTCTAAGCGTTTTCTAGATCTTCAAAATTTTCATATTTTTTTCTCGACTTTGACATTCTATAATTTGAACACAAAGCACTTCAGAGAATCATATGTTTGTAGGAATGTTTTCTTATAAAATAAGCCAAAGAATATCCCATTAAATTTTTTTGTACTAGGAATCATCCCGTATAAAATACAATAATTATATATATAATAACTATATATAATTAAACTATACATAATATATTAATTAAAATATGATTTTCTAATATATAACACATGTAAGATTACTTTCTTAAGATTAATATTAATTTGTATATCTAAAAAACACATATTTATTTAATTACACATTTTGTCGTTGTTTCGTTTGATTAACATATAAATTTAATCGGATTTATAAAAATATTCTGTCACTTCTAATATTAAAAATGTCTGCTATTAAATTTAAAAATTGTAAATTAATAAAACTACAAAAATATAACAATATACATGATGATATAATATAAAATAAAGAATAAAGAACGCTCGTGATATAAATAATAACTAATAATAACAATAAAAGGTCTCTTATCGAGCAATACAGGAACTTGTTTTATTCAAACAATATATATAACTCCGTGACAATAATTGTCGTGGTAACAAATTAATAAATTAATAAACGTTTCGATTCTACTTGAGTCTTCTTCAGTATAAATTAATTAAGTCATGGTTGTCACAATTCGGTGTAAGTTCTTACATGAAAGTATATTTTGAAGTTGGTATGTATTATGTCCTGAAATGTTGTTGCTTTGTAAGTTATCACTTTTATCACACACACACAGACAAAACAACATACTCACACGATGAGAGTCGGAGATCGAACGCTGTACAAACAGTAAAGACAGCTAAATATATACAAAGAGCCCCATTCCTCAGAGAAAATCAGCTAACAAATACGTTAAAATACAAAATTTGAAAAATTATTTACGGTCTGTGTGTCTTAAGTTCCTATATTGTTCGATAAGAGACCTTTTATTGTTATTATTAATTATTACACATGATGATCTTCACATATTGTTACATTACCGAACGTAAAGGTTTTGAATGTAAAAACAAATCTCGTTATGTCTTATTATCACAACTTTATCGCATAGATTCACGTTGCGGAACAAACGCCGACGTAGCTTTTTCCACGTTGTTTCCGGCGTTTTAAGCGGACGAAAATATGCAACACACATCCAATCCCACGATGATTCTGTGACCCTCGGGCCCTTATCAGTTCTCCGTCCAGTCGTCTAACAATCCAACACCGGACAGGACAATGATAAGGGGCTTTGGGCACGCATTGCTTCAAACGCGGAAAACTGTTATCAAAGATTAGAATTCCATTCCCGGGACGCGTGGTGTTTTTCAGATGTGTGACCTGAAAGAAAAAAAATAAAAACACAAATTCAAGCAGTTTATTATTTTATTCCAACAATTTGTTGGAAAATTGAAAAAAATAACACGCAGCAAAACAGCAATTAAATTTAATAGAACATAAAATTATTCTATTAAATAAATGTTGCGCAAAATATTTGACAGCCCTTGTAACAGTCTAACGATCGCACATGTTCCAGAGTCCAAATGTTTCATATCTCGCGCTGATGACCTACGCGTAACAAGGGGGGATATCTCGTTTTCTATAATCTAAGAATAGAGTTCATTTCCTCACCGCAGTTATCTCGTATATCAATCTGCCTGCCTGATTAGATATTATTTAGCGTAGTTGTTCGTCCGAGGGACACGTGTGTGTCACGCGCGAGCTCTTGTAGATCTATAATTCCCTATGTTCTGTCAGAAGAGCCAGGATATCACGAATTGTTCGAAGCAATCGGACACAGATAAGCTCACGCGCACGCGAACATGTCACAAAGGACAAACGTCTCTCTCTCTCTCTCTGTACTTACAAACAAGATTTCCGCTCCTTCGTGAACACGAATGAGTCACGTTCGAGAGCAGCACAACGGACCGTGTGAGGCGTCCTGGGGGCCTGGCCTGCTGTCGGGTTATACTCGGTAAACTCTGTCAACCGCTTTCTCATGTCGATAACAGACGCCGATAGCGAATACTGTGCCCAGCCGGGCACAGTACGCGCCCCTGTTCTCCGATGGCTTTCGCCGACGCTTCCTTAAACCTTCGTCCTCTCTTTCGCTGCGAATCAATCCCGCCCCTCAAGTTCGCGGTAGGTAAGTACACGAGAAACGCGTTTAGTAACAACACGTCTGTGTGGTCCGCAAATAAAAGATTATGTTCCTTTCAGAGAATATACCTCGCGCGCGATGAAATAACTTACGACGTTACAGTCACGGAAAACCGAGTTTGGAACAAAATTGAATTCGAACTATTGAAGTGCCGTGCGATCAGAAAAAAAAATAAATGTAATTTCTAAGAATATCTGAAGCTCTTTTTTACGGTGTAATTCTCGTATTTAAATAAGGTATACCTGCATATGTGTATATATATATATATATATAAATGTGCAGTTTCTTCTCTCTTCTTCTTTTAAATTTTATACATCACAAATTTCTATCCTCAATAATGTTACAGATAGTGATTCAAATAAGCGCTAGATAAGTCAAACCAAATATTATCATAACCTATTTGGTTATGATAATATTTTTATTTCATTGGATCTGATGAAATAACGAGCTCGATCATTTTCTCTCGATATCAATACCGCAAGTTGTTTTTTTATAAATACTCTTTCCTAAAGTTTTCCTTGTTTGTATATTTTTTTTTTTATAAAATCCACCAATTCTGTCACGTTTTCGCGTGTTATGGATTTCTAAATTGCGCGATTTTGATTGTCGAATTGTTCATTTGCGATGGAATTTTTCGTAGAACCGGCAACACGACGACCGGTCGCGAGCCAGCGAACATACGAGTGTTCCGAATTTTTTTCCCTCCCCTTCACGCGAGAACATGGACTTGGTGCGTTCGATCATTTGCAGAATTCTTGGCGTCGATTCGTCTTGCCAGCCCGCTCAATCGCCGCGCGTACGGAAATAGCACCGAGAGAGAAAGAGAGAAAGAGAGAGAGCAGGTGCTCTCGATCCTACGGCCCTGCGCGCTCCGCTTCAAGAGATCGCGTTGAACCGCGTGGCTATTATACAACACGCGCCGATCTCCCAACCTTGGGGCCAAGAGCTTCTTTCGTTCTCAATCGTCGCAAACGATAAACCGCATTCGAAAATTTCCGGTGGTATAATAAATCTTACGCAACTTCCACTTCAAATCGCGAACTAACGCTTACTTCCTCCCGTGCCGCCAATTAGATACATAGATACATCAGCAGAAATCTGGGAGATCAAAGTTTTTAACACGGCTAGTGTGTATCCCGTTAAAAAAGTAATTGCATTAGCATATCGCAAATTTAAATCATCACGATCGATCTCCTTTCGACGCTGCACCCATATGTCTCAAACATTTCTTAAAATTCAAATTTAAAAAATAAGTTCAACCCATCTTATACGAGAAGAGAGAGAGATTTTGATATTTCCGCGCGCCTCTCAATCTGATTTCAATTATTAAAAACACTCGAGAATTTTCACTTAATATTACTTGCATTTTAGATGGTAATCTCTGCCGCTTACTTTTGTGTTAGTAAATCCGTGAACGCGTTATTCATATTAAATGCGCGCGTCAGAATATCTGTTAAATATTTAAAAGATCTAAATTGTTCGAGTCAGACTTTAGCACAGCTGATTGTACAAACAAGTCATTTTTTTAAATATTTTTACACAACGATAATTAAACATTTTTAAACAAAAAAAAGTGAACATATTTTTTGCAACGTCACACATACACACACACACACACACACACACACATTTTCTTCTCGATTAAAAACATTGCTACGAATCATCTCTGGAAAACAAATCAATTAATCGTGATTAAATTTCGACAGTACGGAAGATCAATCATCGTCGCTGTGCATCAAAATCGTCTCGGTATCTCGCGCACGATCGCGTTATCTCTCGTGTACACGGGGAAACATCCGGCGTGAGAGGAGTCGGGAGGAGGGGCGAGATTTGCTCCGAAATCCGCGTCTTAAATTCTTGTTAGCGGAGCAGAGCTCTCCGGCCACGGCCGCGGATTCCATTTACTGATTGGATATGGCATCAGTTATTCATCGCCGCCAGTCGAAGGAGAAAACGAGAGAGATAGAGATGGAGAGAGAGAGGAACGTGCGGCCGTTATAAATACGACGGATTTCCCGTCGGTATGCTACTGTATTTGGAAATTCTCGACGGGCCTTCCCCTCAAGTTCTGCCTCTTTTTCCATTACATCACTAACGCACGTACTTGCTTGATCGTAGTGTGTTATCAATAATAAAAAAAAAAAAAAAAAGAAAAACATACTCTTTCATAATTCTCTCATATATTATACACACACGACAGTTTCAAAACTTCAGGACCAAACTTGGAAATATAATTCTCTCCTCACCCTGAGGAGAGAAAAATAAAATATGTAACAAAACTAGAATATCGACTTTGTGTATATATATATATCTCAAAATATTTCAAAATTTCTTTTAAGCGGTTTGCTCTCTAATTTTCGACATACATTTCACTAACGTAAATTTACAACTTAAATAAGCAAGAGATAAGATATAAAAAGATGTACAATTTAGAGTCTTGTGAAAGCACGGCCGAAGTAATAAAATTGACCGTTTTGCAATCGTCGGTTTCTTCTTTTTGTCGCGCTTAACAAACGAACAACAACGAAACGAAAGAAAGAGAGAACGTCACTAATCAAACAAGTGAATAATAATAATAATAATAATAATAATAACGTGCAAATATCGCGCGAAAATCTGCTGGAATATCGGAAGATTGAAATCGGGATATCTACTTGGCGGACAAAGCGATCGGAAAAGAGGCCGAGAAGAGCGTTGGACCGCCGTCATATTTATGGCCACCACACGAAGGCGTATCCAGCGCAATAAACACTTTCACGTGGCAATATGACAAAGATAAACTGAGGGAGTCAAATGTACGGTTCTACGCTCCTGAGAGAGGGATAATACGCGGTCCGCTAGCCTTGAGACACGTCTGCTTCCTTTTATTTTTACATCCGACCCGAGACACACATTGTTGCTGACGTTTTTATCGCGGTTTCCTCGCATGACGAAATCGGAAACAATCAGGTCGGAAAATTCGCCGAGTGAATCCTTCTGGCCACTTTGGAATCAGCTTTGCGCGCAAAATCGGATTAAAAACCGAGATCAAAGTAAAAAGAAACAAAAAAAAAAAAAACGTTTCTTCGAACATTTTATATTCATATTCGCGTGCTTCGCAGATCCGTTAACGTTTGGATTGCTTTCTATTCACACGGGACGAGAAAAGCGGGAGTGATAAATAAATTGGAAGACAAATCTCAAGGTACAAACTAGAAATAAAAGGGCGAGATAAGCGAAATGTGTAAACGTCCGATTATCTAAAAAACGAGTCCGATTTGAACGAAACGAAATCGACGGCTATTATTCGAACCGAGAAATGGTCAGTTTACGCGCGTTGAACGACACTCTGACGTTGGAATCGGCGGCGGCGTCGCCGCTTCGCTAACAGCGGCGAGTCACATGGGTTCGCGCGCGCGACACAGCGAGAGAAACAAAAGGGGGACCAGCGCGAGTAACGCCGATCGATCTCTGTTCGCCGCCGAAAATACACGCGCGCACACACGTCAGCGGGGGGGTACACACCGCGCGTTTTCCGCGTCGGGGCTGCGCGACAACAAAACGTGGAAACTACACACGCACGGAAGAGGCCCAGCGGCATCGCTCGAGAGAGACAGAGTGAGTGAACGCGCAGAGAGTAGAGGGAGAGAGAGAGAGATGCGGATAGCCAGGAGAGCTCGCGGAAATTGTAGTCGCTCGACGATTTCGAGAGAGAGAGAGAGAGAAAGAGAGAGAGGGAGAGACGGAATCGAGTAGCCAGCTCGTCGGTCGGATCACTATAACGTGCGAACGATCTCTCTCGGTGACGCGTGCGATGACCCGCGTGCCTACATATATTGTTATATCGTTATTTGAACGCTCCGCCTGTGTAACATCGATGCGAATAACGATACGTTTTTTATGAACAGCTTTCTGCAATCTCTCGCGCGGAATTTTTTTCACACAGTCTCTTTTCACGGTCCCTCGCCGTGCGTATTGGTACGTACACATCACGCGTGTGCGAAAGCAATGAAGTTACCAAGTCGAAAACCTGAAACGCGTTTTTACGGTCTCACGGCCAAAAGATAAAGCTCGCGATTCAATTTTAGCTAAAATATTTTGAAACAATTTTCACGCGCATCTCTCTCTCTCTCTCTCTCTCTCTGTTACTCGAAACGCGAAATTTTCGACAAGAGAAACCAAATCTTCTCGCGCTAAGTTGTTACGATAATGAATTCTCTGTCTCCCTGAAGCACGGTCGACCGGAGAAGGAAATAAAAAAAAAAAAAAAAAAAAAAAAACAGAAGAGCGGAGAAGAAACATTAGCTTGCCGCAAGGTCTCCGGTGTGAATATCGATATTACGCGCGCGCGGATCTCCCCGCGTATCACGAGATAGTCTCTCATATCACATGCCGCACGCGTAGAGCGCAACAAAGCGCACAGAGGCTCTGATAACTCCGGCCTCTTTCAACCAAACGGGAAGCTCAAGGCTACCCGCAAATAGTCACAACTCATTTTTCAGAATATCGCGCGGACCTTTCTTCCACAACTATGATATATCATTCGTTGTCATCCGACAAAGACAAGATTATTGTTTCCTGATAAACGCGGATGTGATAAGATTTCTCTCGGGTAATTCTCCGGATTGTTTTTTCCGAAGCGAGACAGAGCTCTACCTTGTGTGTGTACACACAATGCGACACTCTTCGAAGATTTATTAATTTCCGTGCATCTTCCGTGGGTGCACACACACTCGATATGTGTCCCTTCGTTCGCACGTGATGCGTTGAAAAATCAATTGGCGAAAATTGATTCGTTGAATATCGCGCGCGCGTAGCAACCGCCCAATCTCATTCCACAACGCTTCTTCGCGAGAGAAAGAGAGATATCCACACAGCGCGTATATGTCACACACCGAAGCGATCACTGGAAGCCTAACATTCACGCTCTCGTCGTCGTACTGCTGTGCGACATTGCACAAAGATACGTCACGGTGTTTCTTCACTTAGACTGCCGGTACTATCGGGAGAACTCGAGCGACGGACAAACGTTGATGTAACGCACGCGCGCGATTGACGATACCAGTCGGCTGTATGTCGCATCCATTCCGAGATTTTTTTTTTTTGTGTGCGGATACTGCGCTGTATCCGCTTGCGTGGAGCAGTCACGCGCACCGCGACCCGACACGATGCACGTCTCGCGCGTAACTGAGCGACCGTCTCGGGTGCTTCGTCAAGCCTCGGTCGTTTCCGCGACGCGCATGGCGGGGATTTCGATCTCGTCGCGTCTTCGTCCGGCGTACGAAAGAGGTCTCTGTTACGCTCTCTGTTCTTTGCGGTCCTTCTTTCTCTCTTCGTCTGGAATACGCCTGACGTCTCGCTCGGACGACGGCACTCCGATGCTGCACAGGGGGATGAATATACGGACCCGACTGCTGCTTGACGAAGCAACAGAGGTACAAGGGGAGGGAGGCAAGTAACCGCGCCAAGAATCTCTAGAACCCTAGTAAATAGGAAGAGAGAGAGAGAAAGAGAGAAAGAGAGAGAGAGAGAGAGAGAGAGAGAGAAAGGTTCTGGATTTTCAAGGTTTAAACACAGCGGCAAACTGACATGATGGTACGCACCACCGCACCCCTGGCCCAAGTATCCCGCAGCGCGCACAGTTTGCGGCGAGCAAAATTCAACAATGGAAAGACCGGAGTCTATCGCCTATTAAATTTACGAGAGAGCGTAAGATAAAACGCTTTAAACGATTTGATGGATGATAGATGTCCGTGTGGGCGTTTCATTGATTGACGCCCTTGTACATACCATTTTTCCACGTTGTTGTTAAGCGACTGGAAAACCACGTTCCTTTGTGTGTGCGCGTCATAAAATATTGTCTAAAATATCGTAAGAGAACGCGCGCGGTAATACGGAAAAAAAAAAACATAACAGAAGTACTTGGTAGATAATGCACACAACCGTTTTTTTCCCCTTTCCCTCCGAGATATAACACCGAAATTCTTACCGATGAGTGAGGAAAAAAAAACGCGAATATATGAAAATTTTAACATCTCGCGCGAAATAGAATTTCGTTAAAAGAGCGATTTCGCGTCGAGAGATGAAAATATTTCGCTATATCTGATTCTCTCCGGTAGTAGCGACGTTGAAATTGGTGGCTAAATTAGAAATCGCTCCGGCAGCGGCGCCCCCTTGCGAAACGAGAGACCGTGCGCTAATGCGGTCAACTAAAGTAAAAAGCTAACCGAAGGAGTGGTAAGTAGACACTAACACTTCCGGGCGAGCGACTCGATATCGGCGGAGGTAGGGATGGGTGTTCGCACCGGCTTTAGCCCCGAATTAATTCTTCGAGGGTGGTCGGGCATCCTCCATTACCGCCGCTGGAACGAGCGGCAGTAAAGTGTTCCGCCTTAAAAAGAATACGTGTACCTTCATCCCGACGCCTGTAGCGACGCTCTCTCTCCTTCTTCTCTTATCCTTTTCCTTCTCGTTGTTTCCTTCCCTCGTCTTCGATACGATCCAGTGAGCTTCTTGAACATTTTAAGGGAAGTCCGGGATTTCCTCCGGGCGCCAATGACGACCGTTCTGCAGTAGAAAGTTACATCGACTATTGTTTGATTGTCTGTTTGAAAGAATAAAAAACATTTCTTCTTTTGTTTTTTTTTTTTTGCAAGAGAAACATTGTGCAGATTTACAAAACTTTGTTAGAGAGCGATCGAGAGACTGTGAAATTGCATTTCGCAATAATCTGTCTTTGAGACAAAGGATGCAATAATAAATAATTAACTTTAGCGAACGTTCTCGTGTAACAACGTAATACGCTTCCTTCATCACTCAGCCTGTCAATTGTACGTGTGAATTTCGCATGAATTCTATTTCGAACAAACAAGGGCGCGTCGTCAGCGCGGTAGTAAAGCGTTAATCATGCTTCCGCGTTTACTGTTTCAAGGCGAATCAGGTCAGAATTTGTCGGAAACAAAGTTCCAAACAAAAGAGGTTTGTACATATATATATTTGCCGGTTCAGTCTTCGACTTTTCGAGAAACAAGACGTTAGAGTGAGAAAGTATTTATACAGGAAATACATGTATTTATATAGGCTGCACACACACACACTAAAGCATTCTTTTCCAATGAATTCTTCAGCTCGAACGTACGGCAACCTTCTGTGTCCATAAGAAGCAAAACTAATCACATTTCTCGCTTCCGACCTTCGCGTTCACTTAGGATTTCCAGAAACTAACAGAAATTCATACATTTCAATAAACTTTTCTAAGAAAACCTTTCGAGAAAAGATACGAGGGACGATATTGATATAAATATCCGAAATGAAAAAAAGATAAACAATTTATTGAAATGAATTTATTTTTCAATATAAATCGTTTGCTACTTCGATAGAGTTTTTTGATCCGCACTTTTCGAAATAGTATTTATATTATTTTGAAGAAACGATTTTTGTCAAATTTTTAACAATGATCATTTCCGCCATCCATGGCTTTATTGTTGCTCGAAAAGAAAGATTAAAATAGACTGATTTTGGTTTCCAAAGCGACAAGTAAAAAGGATATGTTTTTATAAACGTATTTAAACATTAATCAGACATCTTTCGGTATAAATGTTGCTAACAGTGAAAGTGATTCTGAGCAATTGTTTCATTTAATTTTTTATTCAAAAACTTTTTGCTTTTCTCTTTTTTTAATATTCTTTTGCGTATAATATATCGATTTCTATTTAAAAATATTTTATTATTGTAAAATTATATACAACAGTATATAGTATCTTACTACTGGTAACTAAAATTCGCGCCAAAAATATTTTTAAACACCAAGATTCGCTCTGATCAAATAAAGTTTCTTCTTTCTTATTTATTAATTTGCATTATTCATACATCGATCGATTTTCACTTATATTTTGTTTATTTTACTATAATTTTATACTTTTATTAATTATTCTCCTAATAGCTTCTTATATGTTTAATAGCTTTATATGTTGATTTTAATTTCCCGACAAATTAAAATTTTCAAAGGTCAGAATCAAATTCGGCAGCTCAAAAACTAAAAAAAAAAAAACATATTTTTACTTATCGCTTCGGGAACTAAAATTGGCCCATTTTACTTTATTTTTCTTTCTTTCTACCGAGCCATTTTTTCGGAGTTGGAAATAAGTGAAAATCTCACGGGGTCATATTTGGCAAATAAGGCGGATGATACAGCAATTCAAAGAGACCACTTTATAAATTTTGTTATTGCTTTAGTTGAAGTGTGAGCATCGTCAAACATCACTAAAAGCGTCTATTTTTACGAGCTGTCACACAAACATTATTTGCGATGATGAGTCAGCGTTTGACATTTGTTTCTCTAAAGGATAACACTTAACTGTCAATAACAATGTCATACTTTTGCTATCTATTCGTCGTTTCGAATACTTATTAATTATTTTTTGTATATGTATATGTATTATGTGTTATCTTTATAAAGTAATAAGAGAAATAACGTAGATATCACAAAGCCTTAATCTTATTGCTTCCTTTGTAAGAGTTTTTAAATATTACAGAATCTCAAAAATAAAACATTGCATATTGTAGATATAGTTCAGAAGAAATATTTGAAGAAAAGTATGATCCTCCTTTGGAAAGTTCTTGTCAACAAAAAAAAAATAACGTCAGGACACCGGGGCACCGGCAGATTTTGTCGCGTCAAGTCTTCAATTTATTACCCCGTATTATCCGATGTCGTATTGAATATTCGATGCACGAGTGAACCCGGCGGATGAAGAAAGAGAGCACCGGCGGCGGATGTTCAGCGCGCGAAGAGATCGATACGAGCCAGCAGCGATGCTCGCGAGTTCCATATAATCGTGAAAGAGACGAGAGAGAGAGAGAGAGAGAGAAAAAGAGAGAGAGAGAGAGAAAGAAAGAGAGAGAGAGAGAAAGATTGAGAGAGAAAAAAAGTGAGCGCCGGTAGTCGCGTTGCTCGCGCATCGCGCAAGCCGAGATAAAAGCGTTTACGGGGAAGTAAACGGGGGATGGTTCACCGGCTGGGGCGTGGTGGGCACACCATCGCGGTATTTACGAGGGTCAAGGTTAACGCAAAGATCCCATATGTCGACATGATGCTTGATGCCCGTCGCGCGTATCAAACACTTTTCTTTATTTCCGACGAGAAGAACAGAGAGAAAGTCACGCGAATCTCGTTGCGCGCACGTTTCTCTTACGTTTTCGATTTAGTCCCAAGATTTCTTGGGATTTAAAAACGCTGGGGATGATTTGTATATCCCTTCCCTTCACAACCGATTTATTGCATGTGAAATTATTTACACATGATGATTTATGAGCGCGTATAAATAAAATGTGTTAAATGTTGATATTTATAATTAATTAATTTACATGTTACATTAGTTAAATTCATTTATAATATAATTGACAAGTGTTTTGTTATTAAATATTGCATTTCCACCCGACGACATAAATAATTCGCGATTGATACAGCGCGCGAGTATTGTGTATATACTGTATATCCGCTCTACACCATCGCAATGAAATCGCAGTAGAAGATGGAGAGAATAGAGGTACTTATAACACAAATCAGAGGACAAGGCACGTTTTATGGCGACCAGCACGGACGCAGCGCCGGGGATGATTCACCTCCGATAGGAGGGTTTGCGATTGTTACGAGGGTCAAGGTTAAAGAGGCAGATCCACATGCGTCCGCATTAGCTCAATCCGCACGCGCGTACGTGGCTCTCTCCCCGTTCCTTTCAAATAGCAAAGACACAATTTTCCAAGTCTGCAAGTGGCGGATTTGCGTAAATCCGGAGGTTAATGGATTTTATACACGCGTATGCATCGCGAATACGTTTTGTAAAATGATTTCTTTACATTTAGATAAATGATTATTTTTTAGATTTTATTTTTTATCACGACCTGAAAGATACACTGACCTGAAATTTATAACAATTGAGTTGATTGCGCGTTTATCGATTACCAAAGACACGAAGATGTAGATATCTTGATTCGCATTATCCAACAAAGAAACAATGTGTAATTGAGATCACAGCGTCTTCTTTTATATTCGAGCTTTAAAGAAAAAATATGTGCGGTACAATGCGTACGTATGACGACAGGCAGGTATCTCTTCTGCTCTTTGTAGAAATTCCTGGAGCTGCACTTAGGGGACTTGGTCTATTTTCTTGTTTGACGGTTTCTTCCTTTCGTTAATGGATTTTCATGGAAATATAGCGTTATATGCAAAAGCGCTCTATCTCGATATTCAATATAACTGAAAATATATGTACACCTGAGAGCGCAAAGTTATTTTCAATCTTTCTCGTATCCGAATACTCTAGGCGTCACGCGCAACAGTGGCGTCTTCAAATATTTCGCCGTGTTTATTTCGATTTAAAGCGTCAACGTACGATGTGGATCCGAGACATTTGGTAAAAAAATAAATCGGAATGAAAAAAAAAATCTATCGTAAAAGAGAAAATCGATCGATTACTCGTTTATCGCGTTTTAACCAAATACAGATAGGATTAGTCATGTCTTAATCATTGGAGACATTGGACTTAAACCGTCGGGTGATTCAACTCAAAGATGATTTCACACGCATGCGATAAGTTATTCTAAAACAACCGATGAATTGTCGCTTCCAGCTAAGCTCACAAAAATTTTCAGCCGCCGCTGAAGCCAGACACAATCTCCGATCTCGCTAACCGACTATCGCGGTGGTCTCTACGGGATTTGAATTTTGCGGTAAATAGCGCGCGGATTTGGTCCCGCGATACCTACGGTGATGTCGCCACACACTGATTGCCGCAAGAACCGCGGAGAATAATAGCGATTTCCCAGGTTGACGCAGAATTCCTTAATGAATCTCTCCTGGGCCGAAGGACGAGACTGCAAGGACGATACTGTCGCGAGCAAGAAAAAAAGACAAACTTGCAAAAAAAAAAAAAGACAGTTGATGAAAAAAACTAATACATTATAAAGCTAGAGAATTATGCCTTTCATTTTTATTCAATTATCTGATTATAATTTAATAAGAACTTTAACAAGTTTAATAAGAAAGAAAAGAACAAAACTGCGATTAGAAGTAAAAATTGTTCTAACGAGCACAAAAACTCAATAAAAAATATAATTAATATTAAAATTATAAACATCAAATATTACATGATAAAATCTAATAAAATAATAGATAGTTGTTTAAAAATAATAGATTTTAGAATATTTTGTATTTTTTTAAATAAATATGTGTTTTAAATAATGTACACACACTTTAGTTGTAAAATATCGAAAAAAGATCGATAAAACTATCTTCGAATAAAACGCTGTTTCGTCGCGGGACAATCGCGAATAATTACCGTTAACGGTAAATGACACTCTCATATGCTCGCTATACAGGTTGTATGAGTCTGCACAGGTGCGAATGCATCGTCAGTGAGGGTGCAACACCCTTCTCAAGAGCCCTTAGTTAGACCTTTGCAGCTCGGCAAATTGAAATTATTGGCACAGGTCACCGCACATTATTGTCTCGTTATCGAGACCGCGCATTTGCGCAGCCCAGAAGAGAGAGAGAGAAAGAGAGAGAGAATCTTTCTCTCTCTTTAATACTTTATTATGTTTTTCTCTCGATGTTTCTTTTATTTTCAATTTCGCGGTCGCGTATTTATTTACGCGTTAATTTGCCGCGTGGTTCCGTTTTCCACATAGCATTAATCGTCAAAACACCGAATTTTTTATTGAAATTACCAATTGAGTTATTGTTTTTATTTTGTTGTCTTTTTTTGCAAATTTTCCGCGATTGTTTTTTCTTTTTTTCGGCAAACTTGTTGTTGAAAAATTTTCGGCACGTCGATGAATCGACGAGCACATATCGTTGAAATTCTCGTCGAAATGAAATTCACTAAGTAAATTATTATCGAGCGCGCTGCTATTTACCGCAACGGGACCCGGGGCTTTATCTCGATCTAGCTCACGTATATACTTATCGAGATGAACAAGGCGTTACTTATCGCGCAGCTAAAAGTGGCCATTAGATAAGACGTCGGAACGCGTGCAACTGAACTGGAATATTACCTAATTCAGTTTATAAAGATCGTGCTCGTTTTTTTTTTGCTCGTTACATTCTTTGATTTTATTTCACTCCAATGTGTATTCGTTCTTTTCACGTAATGCTGTCATGATTTTACATGATTTTATATACTTTCTTTTTAATTATATGCATATCTTGTATTTGCTCTCGAAAAGTAACAAATAATATACGTATACATATTTCTTTTTTTTCTCTCTTCAAAGTAAAAAGAAAAAAAGAGATATTGAGATATTTTCGTGTGTGACTCTCAGAAACCACGGATGAGACCTTGAAGAGTTCTTCCATCAGAGCTTCCGCTCTCGTGTCCGCATTCCGCTTCCGCCTCTGCGATTTCTCGCAATTCGCGCCGCCTCTCGACGTCGTTTCGTGGCAACCTCGCCTTTTTATTGCGAATTATGCTAATTACCGGGACCCTCGGGAAGGACGACGCGGTTTCGGCTTGGTGCACGTTGTTGTCGACGTACGGTAAAAGGAGAATACTCGGAGCGTTAATTTGTTCTCTCTTTCCTCTCCTTTGCCCTCCCCTACCCCTCCGATGCAAGAGTGGGAGAAAAGGCAACCGACGACGACAACGACGACGACGACGACGACGACGACGATGACGACGACGACCTCCGGTACGAGGTGGAAACGAGCCATCGCTGGATGGATAGGCGGTGGGAGGAATCGATTTATCCGGAAGAGTCCTAGAGCTCTTGATGGTCCTTTGTCGTTCTATTGCTTCCGCGGGCTACAAATTGGGAACGACATCCGGCGAATCTTACGGATAAGTCGTCGAGCAACCCGGCGATTTGCATGAATTGCAAGAGCGTCTAAAACTTTAATAATTTGTTTACAAAATTTCAGTAGATTTTTTTACTTGCTGAATATGAAACGCGCGCGCGCGCATAAATGAATGTAAGAATTAATTGTTTAGCGTCGAAGTTTCAATTAGCATCATTGATATTTTCGCGAACGACGTATAAACATCACACACTTTTACTCGATAACTAATTTTATCGGTACCAATTATTTTATATTTGATAATTATCAGATTTACCATCAAGAAAGATATTTCAACGAGCAGGTACGCGTCAATCGACATAATTGAGTTTTTCAATTTCTGATGACCGGCAATATTTTATTCAGCGAGAGCACCGAAACGGTCGAATGTCGTGCTGAAGCGCGATGACGGAAAGAGGGGGGGGAGGAATAACGATTATTTCGCGAGAGCTAAAATTAAAACATAGAGTGAGATTAAAAAAAAAAAAAAAAACTCATAAAGCTGTTTCGTTAATACGTTAACGAAAACGGCTAACGACGTCGCTCGACAACAATGACACAAGAACTCGCCGCGGTAATCTTCAATTTCATTAAATCGCGTCATGGTGTACGAGCGAACCAGGTGTTCACCTCTTTCGCCGATTTACGAAAATGCGTGCATTCATTCTTCCATCTGGACCGGTTCCAGGGTGCGCTTTTTCGAACCGTTCTTTTTCTTCCGGCGACGAAAAAAAAAAAAAAAAAAAAAAAACGAAGAAGAGTGTCCGCCGCAGGCTCCGTAGCTTTCTCTCCTCGTGGATTCACTTAGACGTTGTGGACGCGCTCTCAGGACGCGCGTTCCCACTATTTACGTTCTCTCCTGAACCATGGAAAGAGAAGCGAAGAAATTTTCTTTTCTTGCTAAAGAATATCGCACGTGTACGTGGGTTTCAGCTTTTTCTACATATTCCCGGTGAACAAGAAAGCGTTCCAAGAAGGTTGAAACTTCTTCTGTTCCGATCATCTTTGAAGAGTAGGATAGGTTTTTTTTTTGTTTCTTGCTAAAGAATATTGCACGTGTACGTGGGTTTCAGCTTTTTCTACATATTCCTGAGTGAACAAGAAAGGAGTTCCAAGAAGGAACTGAAACTTCTTCTGTTCCCGTCATCTTTGAAGAGTCGGATAGTTTTTTTTTTGTTTGTGTTAAGACAACGCCTATATGAGAATCCATCTGGGACAAACTGATTTTGTTCACTTTTGAACTGTTCGATGTGATTTATGGTTTAAATAAATAAACTTTTGTAAATGATGTTTAGTTCTTCGAGAAGAAGAATAAACAACAGAATATGTTTCTTTATACAGGGTGTACCACCTAACCTTGAGCATCTTAAATATCTTGCTCATTTTTCATGATAGGAGGATGCCGAAAAAAATCATTCATTCAGTTTGAAAAGACAAATACTGTAATAAACAAGAACTTTTTGAATTCGTCTTGATCTTGCCTGTCATATTGCGAGGATAAAAATATGTACTTTCAGATAAAAAAATGACAATGACCTTGAAATTTTAAAAAATATGACCTTGAAAAAAATTTCTTGTTTATTACAGTAATTGTCTCCTCGAACTGAATAATGACCTTTTTCGGCATCCTCCTATCATAAAAAATAAGCGAGATATTTAGGATGCTCAAGTTAGGTGGGACACCCTGTATATGCGCTACAGGACTACAACCAGCGAGATAGTTGAAAAACTTTTATAGGATTTATATAATTGTTTTTTTTTTACTTATAGTTACTTTTTGATGTTGTCGCTGAAAAATAATAGAGAATTATTTCGAATAAGAACATTTGCAATCGAAAGATTTTGTACTCGACGATTTTTGCTTCGAAGAAAGAAAACAGCCTGCTTACAACGAGTAGAAACAACGTATCAACCTCCGGGTCCGAGTTCTCAGCTTCTTCGGACTGTTGTTGGACTCGTCAGCTCAGCTTCTCGGTGAACGTGAAGAAAGAACGTAGAACAATTCAAACCAGGTGCGAAGAAAACTGGAAGACGCGAAGAACGCCGGTAGTTTGTGACGATTTGCGTATCTGCGTGTGGAAGCCGTTCGGTTGAAAGGGTCAAAGGTGATAGGGGTCTGGTAAGGGGTACAAAATGCTAATAAGCCGTCCATTGTATTCGAATGCGATATTATGTCGCGACCGTTCTTTTTCTTGAGTGTGGACGCATGTCGAAACGATTCTTGATGTGGAGTAGCGATTTCTTTCTTTGGAAAAAAATAAAAAATAAAACAAGCGAGACGCGCTACTTCTGGGTCTTTCGCTGTTCCTCTCGCACTTATACAAAAACTTATTTGAAATTATAATCTCTAGCCGCGGAAGCGTTTCATAAATACATGGGAAACAACAACCTTGGTTTTTCGCGCGCACATCCTTCATATTAATTTTTATTTCATCCTCGACGTAGATAGTTTTTTTTTCTTTTTAATAATCGCTGATATAAAAAAATAAATGCAAAAAAAAAATAAAAAATAAAATAAAATTCGCCGAAAGATAAGTATAGACTTATCATTACGAACTTTTGACGCGCGATCGACCGTTTCTGCGAAGAAAACTTCATAAACAAGCAAATGAGAATGAATAGCGAGCGAATCTGTGCGTGTGTGTAAGCGTACGTAGAACGCGGGAATTACATTTTTAAATTTAGTCAATAATGTAATATTGAAAATTGAAAAAGCTTCGCGATATTTAATACAGATATAATATAATTCATTGAAATTTACATAAACGTTTTTCTCTTTAAAATACATTGAAATTTTTTTAGTGTTTTACAATATTTTCTCTTGTTGTCAAAAACCTGTTTTCAAATATTTAATAAAGTGGTAGTAATTTTATCGACACAGTTGTATATTTGCTCGACGAATATTTTATCAGAGAGATAGAGAACTCGATGCGAGTGGGTTTGGTTTGCAGAATATTTTCTGCACGCATGCTTTAACTTTATGCGGTTTTGTGCGTGTTTCAAAAGTTTTGAAATAGGAGGAGGTAAAAAAAAAAAAAAGAAAACGAAAAAAAAAACATTTGTTGTGTGTAAGCGACACGAATTCCTTGTCTTTTGTGCACAAAGCTGATACGTGTTTTTTTTTTGTTAAACGCGCTAGAAACGTCAAACTATAAATCTCGGTTGTCTGTCATTGATCGGCTGTTTGTTTCGTAAGCGTTATCGATCTTCCGTTAATGGAGAGCGGCGTTACGCGTATCGTATAAAATTATTTTTCGAACGAAACAAAATCAAAGAATAAAATAACATTCGAAACAACGATATAACTCAAGATTAAATATGAATAATAGCTGTCAGTTAATTGGTAGCGCTCAATTACAGAATTATATGTTACACGTGAGATGTGTACAATAGCGGCGATATTTTATCCAAGTGCAACTCTGTAGCAAAATTTAATTATGTCATATAAATATTTATATTGCGCGTTCTGCTTGCGCAATGATAAAACTACGCTACATATACGATGTGAGTTGCGGTTTTAATCAGTATGTTCTGGAACGTACCAATGTTGTTTATTTTTTTTATTATTTTAAATTTTATTTTTCCTCACTTTATCGCGTGAGTTTCCTGTTTACTTATGTGGTTTCGACAAGTTGGAAAGAACGGAGAAGCGCAATAATTTACAACACTATAGTTTCCTATTTTAAATGTCAAATGAACTTTGTAAATGAATGCGTAAACTTGCATACAAATGGTATTGTACAAAGAGTTTAGAATTACACTCATAGAAAATTACGGAATTTTAATCTGAAACAAAAGTTTTCTTTCAGAATAAAAACTTTACACGCAAACTTAAGTTATGTATAAGCCGCGCGAGCAGAGGAAAATAATAAATTCCACTCATAAAGTCTTTTCGCGTGCCTGCAAAACTTCTTTATTATAATATAAACTATATTCTCTCGGGAGCGCGCGCGCGAATGTTTTGTTCTTGTCTATTCGGCCTCTTGTCTCCGTGAGATGTTTCTCTCTCTCTCTCTTTCTCTTTGCCGATTGGTAAAGTCGTAAGACTTAAACTGACCTTCGAATATTACGTGAGTCAATAAGAGTGTTAATAGTCGTTCCTATAGCCATTCCACGAATGACGAAAAACATAATAAACATTAACACAAGAATAGTTGTGCGTGGTGAAATCAAGTTTTATTTCGCTAATTTCCAGAAAATTAGCTTACAAGTAATAAAAATAAGCTATAAAAAGTAACAAAATAAGATATAATTTGTTTGCATTGTATATAAATAAACACAGGAGTGTTTGAATTAACACGTTGAATCAGTAGAAATCAAATGTTTCCAAAACGAAGCTCAAAAATCGCTAGTTTTGCACAGTATATTAAATTGTTATTATTAAATAATCTTGTTAGTGTTAAATAATTTTTTTCGTAAAATTTGCGTCTTACTTAAGTGAGTAAAACTGTCACCTATAAGTAAAAAAAACTTGTAATCCGCCAATATTCGGATATGTTAATACAATTCTCAAAATTCACTTTACCGATAAACGATCCGATTTATGTTCTTTAGAATTAATAAAAATGGATCCAGACGCGTCTGGCTTGCGTTTTGTTTGCATCTGCCTTCATTCGATCGGCACTCAGCCCTGTCGGACTCCCGCAAGTCGCGCGAGCGGATTAGGAGATACGACCCGGACGATGCGATTACAAATGTAAATGCGCTAGTGCGCGACCAGACGTTTCCACTCCCACGTCGGCTTGATCCCCATCTTTGTTCATCGAGTTGACGGTAGTGGTGACCTCTTCGTTGCACGCGTCATCACCGATATATATATATATATATATATATAGTTATCGGTCATCATCATCGGTCGACCGAATCGGCCAGGTATTTTCAGGAATTAATGTAATTAATGCGCCGACTTGCCGTCCGGATATTAGTCCGCGTTTATTGATCGAAGATCGGTATGTAAACTACGGAGCGCGCGTGAAACAGCCGCGCGTATGAACATCAGAGAGAACCCCAAAAATTCCGAATAAATATAAAGCTGCGTATGACTCGGAAAAACTTTTCTCGAATCGTCGTCTCGTTATCTTCACACACACAATTAATAAGATACTTAAGAAGGTACTGGATATTAACTATAGAGATCTGTAAATCGACGTTTTAGAAACGTAAATTTCTCTAATTTCTAATTTGTTTTACCACATCACATGAAAAGCGCTTCTACAGAAGCAAACAAATATAAAAAAACTACATAGTGTTTCTGAAAATGGGTATATAATGCTCTTTTTTTCATTTAAATACAAAGATAGCATATGATAATCTATACCACGTCATCACGCGCGAGAATCGCTTTTTCTCGTCAACTACACATACCAATCATAATCTGGGTGTCTCATTAGATTCTTTTTTGTTGTACTTGTTGCGCTGTGAAAGTGTAAATATGTACATAAGCTTAGAAATAAATCTACACATTTGAATATATGGTAATGTTATAGAAGGAAACTCTGTATAAGAAAAAATTTATGTTGAATTTTGACATTTCAAAGAAAGAGCGCAAACTCTTAGCACAATTTACATTTTTCTGTAGAAACATTTTGGATTTGATGCAGTAAATATACGAAAAAACCAGAGAAAAATTAAAAACGTCGAGATTTTTACAGAGTACTCTATAGTCGGTATTCAGTACTCTCTCAATTTCTTTAACAAGTTTCTTGCGCACACATCTATACATGTAAGCAATACGTTATTTATATATACGTACTAGTAATCCATAATTTTCTTCTAGAGATAACTGTTTCGTCGTTTCTCTGAATTCCGTGCGTCTTCGATTTCCGCTTTAAAACTTCGAATGCAGTTCTGAAAAAGAAGAAGTAGAGCAAAATTAGAAGGAACGAAAATTACTTATGCTACAAAACTTTTTCGAAACGAAACCGCGAGATTGATTTTCTTTTCTTTTCGTTTTTCTCTGTGAATCGAACTTTTATTTCTCAATAACTGAATTATCTTAACGTGTGTTGTTAAAGATAAAGTCGGAGAGTTTGTTACAAGTCTCGATTGTCGAAGGAAATCTGGGTCGTTGCAAAATATCTTTGACTGAAAAACTATGTCAAGTCGTTACATCGGTTTTATTCATATTGTTCGTTACGGTGCTGCGACGGTATTCCTCGGTCGAGAATGCAATTAACGATACCGCGACTTGCAACGGTGTAAGTAGTAATGGAAGAAGCGGCAGTAGTTGAAAGAAGTGCCTCGCCTCACTGCGGAAAGAATTAACTGGCGAGCTGCAGTTAACGTTTCACCGGCGCGGTAGTTAAGAATAATACATAATACCCAGACCCTCCCCTCCCTCCCACCCTCCCTCTCTCTTTCTTTCTCTCTCTCTCTCTTTTTCTCTCTCTCTCGCGGAAGTCTGCCCATCGACGCGTTCAAGGAAATCACTTACGTAAGAACGGCTTAATTAAAATTGATAAACAGGCGGCAAACCACCCAGCAAACAGTTATGCAGCGGCTAAGTTTCCTTTAATTTGCTAATTAATACGTGTGTAATTTCGTGCCGCTTCGCTATATATATTCGTGTAAGAAAAACGATACGCACTCGAGAGATATACGTAAATTCGAATACGATAATAACAATCGACACTTATCGGTACTTCGTTTGTGTTTCTGACAGACCAACCTTTCTCGAACGAATGTCTTTCAGACGAACAATACTAAACCTATTATCTTAACAATTCTATATTTGATATCAACATTGTTATCGAGTATATTTTTTCCTGTTGTACCAAGTAGGAAGTGCATTGTGTTTCGAGTCTCCTGAGTGGACAAACTCTTTCTCTCTCTCTCGTTCGTGTCGAATGGACGACACGGGTGTGAAAGCGCATCGCAAAATGTCCAGTCGACAAAAGCTTTTTCGCGAAGTTTGTCGGTGGGCAGAAGAAACATGGACGGTGATTCTTTCTCTTTCTTTCTCTCTCCTTCCCGTCTCTTTCCTTCCTAGCAGAGCGTCAAATAATCTTATTAACCAAAGTGTATCTGATCGTTTAAAGTCTACCAGTGGTTTCGCTATCGCTACACAATGGTTCTGTTTACTCCCGTCCCGCCCGGTCCGCCGCTCGTCGTTTTGCATACTCGAATGGACCCGGGCGGAGTGCTCCCGAATCCATTAACTGACGGTTCGGGTCAAGTTTACTTAAGACCACGGCCCCGCCGCCGCGAATCTGCCAAGAAAGCAAAAAGCTTTATTAGACAGTGACAAAGTGAGAACGTCGGCTCCCACGGCGGAATCATAATGAGGAACGAAGAAGAAAGAGCCGGGTTTTTGATGAAAAATCGTCCCGCATCACTTGAGAATTGCTGATCACACAAAGCAAGATCGTATTCGTTTCGAACTTACACCACTCTTTTTAACAAGAATGTATTTTTGCGTACGTACAAAAGTTGTAGATTAAAAAGAATTACGAGTTCTTTTCAATCTTACCAGAATATTAAATTAAATATATTAGAGAATTTCAAAAAAAATAAGTAAAAGATCAATGCAAGCCGATATGCGGGATGTTGGTGCGTAAAAATGTAGTTTTGCAAAAAGTAAATCAGAAGTTTCGATCTGCGGATCGATAATGTTATGATCATGTTTATTATGTGGCGGTTTTTTGTATTGTTTTGAATTTTATTCAGTTAATATAATATTTTTGACAAATGAATAATCTATTTTGTTCTATCGCGTGCTGGTACGCACCTTATTATTTCTTTTTTGTTACTCACTGAAGAAAAAGATCCAGTCTATGAATCGAAACGTTTGATTTTCTTTTTTCAACAAAACTACGTTTTTTATACACCAACGTATTATATTGATTCCTACTGCTCTTTTTTTTTTACCTATTGTTACAATTTTTTTATTTTGTTAGAGAATTCATCTCAAGCGAAATCTGAAAAGCAACAAAGTTATAATGTTTTGTTGTGCAAATAAGAGAAATAATACTATATAGTAGTAGATACTAGTATACATATATAAATATGTATATAAAATTATAATTCTATATAGATATATATTTTTATACGACGAATAATGTCGTACATGCGATTGCGGGGGGGAACGCGCGGATGTAAATGTTGTGCGCGAAATAAGCGGTTGTTAACTGCGGTAAGCTCGTCTCTGCAAGCTTGTTGGGAAATTTAGCTTTGAGATATTTAGCTCTGGTAACTTCACGATGTAGTTTACTCGAGACTCGTGGTATTATGCGAGAAAGATCCCGGCAAACCCGCCGCGACGAGTACCTCACTCGCGACATCGATATACGGTACGGCTAACGAGGCATTTCAAAGCACGATTGTCTACATCAAAGTAGCACGATAAGGATCAAAGTTCTATCGAGAATCTCCTGCCCCCGTTGTCGTCATCGTCGTCGTCGTCGTCGTCGTCGTCGTCGTTGTCGCAGCGACTCTCATTTCCCATTGAGAGAGAGAGTCGCATACAAAATTACTCGGCATTGTCTTTCTCTCTTTCCGGCAACAGCTGGCGATTGTTGTTTAGCTCTCCGCGCTTATGTAGCGACATAAAATACAAGGTCGTATCTCTATTTTAGTTTCCGAATAAGAGAGAAAAAACAAAAAGAATCAAAATATAATATAATCAAGTAACTCTGTTCCCATTAATTTTTTTAAATATAGTTTCTACTGTAAATCGTACTAGTTGTACTTTAAATTACTTTAATTAAGATTGTTCTAATAGGGAGATAAAATGAATTTATATACATATGTGTGTGTGTGTGTGTGAAATGCAAGTCAAGCATCTCGAAACTTAGATGAATTGACGAATTGTATTTCATTCGAATTTCTACGTGTGCGAATTTACACGTTTAAAAAATATATTTCACACATCCAGCATATTGGCTCACATTGATCGTAAACTCTCTGCTGGTTAAAAACTATATGAGCTTAAAATTTGTTGTGTTAAAAAATTCTATATTTTTCTCGAAAACCTAAAAATCCGAGGCTTTAATAGTGAGTTTTGTTTTTTATCAATTTTTAAATGCCTTTCGCAATACAAAAAACCTGTGTATTGCAACGAGTCGTTGTTAAGAAATAAAATTTTTATTTGGCATTTTTTTTTGTTTCTTGGAAAATGTTTCTTTGACCGTGGCGTAATCAAGCGGAAGTATTTCCAAGCGGATCTTTAGTCGTCTGTGGATCGCCGATCATGCGACAACCGCCAGTAAAGTCAATGTTTTCGGAACGGATGGACATGAAGATGGAGTAGCTGGGGACAGACGAAGACGGAAATGTAGACAGAGATGAAAGCTGTTACCATGGCGACCATGAAGAGGAAAGAGAACAGCAAGTCGAAGCGAAAGAGCAAAAGAGAGAAAGAACGACAAGGGGTGAATGAAGAGCTACGATACATGGGGTGAACCGGGTGAGAAAGAGAGAGAGAAAGAGAGAGAAAGAGACTCTCGGAAAGAACGAAAGAGAAGTTACGATCTGAGGGATGCAAAGCGAGAGAACGCGAGAGTAAAAAACGCGACGAAGGAGACAGGACTCTGGAGAGAATAAATGAGAAGATACGACTCGGAGCAGACACGAAGAAAGGCCGAAGAAAAATATAGAAAAAGTCGGCAAGACAACTACGACGAGATGGGTAAGGCAAGTTTATAGACGTCAAAGCGCGGTGGTAAAAGTAAGACACAAGTCATAAGAGATGTATGTGCGAGAGATTCGGCGAATGTGCTTGTGAATTACAGAAGAGAAGAAAAAGTTTGTACAAGAAAATATATATATATATCTCTAAAAAAGAAAGATGCAAAGAAAAATGCGATTCGAATATCTCGTTATCTCGCGTACAATTGTTAACAACAAGTACAAATGGATACAAATTGGTGTTTCTTCTCAACACACCGTAGTATTTTTATATCGTTGATTCAAGTCCGCGCATTGTTCATCGAAAGATTCTCAAAAAAAAAAAAGAAAACGCGACAAAACGCGTAGAAACTCAATTCACACGAGCCAATTTCTCTTTTATCGTCCAAACGTTCCCGGAAGGAAGAGACTGCTCATTTTAACCCTTCCGCCTTTGACTTCAAAATATGTAGACCGGTTCCGCCAAAACTAGACAGAGATGGATACGTACGAGCCAGAATGGGACGACCGTCGAAAAACGGGGCACGAGGAGGAAACACCGAGAAGGGATGGAGAGGAACGCCCGGGGAGAGTTAGAGACGGCTGACTGGGAAAACTATTACTCTCCCTCCCGCCGTCTTCACCCCCCCGTTCGCGGGAAAGAGGGTTTGAGTCCCGAGTGATGTTAATTGCGCCGCTACCGCCAGCAGGCAATATGTATTCGAGGAACGCTCGAAACGTTCGAACGAAGACGACTTGTGGATGCCACATATATATATATATTTGCTCCATCTCTTCGCGCGCGCGTTCTATCCTGTTGGAAAAGTGACGCTTCTGGGACGAATATCCCGCGCGCGCGCGCGACCGAGAAACGGACCGAACTTTTGGCGTGCGATGGCAAATATCGCGGCGACGCGACGCGACGATGGATACGCGTGTCACGAGTTTCGATGGGTGGTCGGCGCCATTTGTATGGTAATTCTTGGCGGAGAACTATGCTCCGTCTAATTTGCGGAGCTTCGCACGAGATATCGGTTCTGTGACGCGGCGAGAAGTTTACGTCAACGAGATATCGCACCGACGGAAAGTCATGATAGCGCGCGATATTCATCGCTCGGAGGCAAAAATGTTGAAATTTTCTTGCTCATCGATATTTTCGCGCGACACATACTCTCCCTCCCTCCGTCTCTCTCTCTCTCTCTCTCTCCTGCGAAACAAGCGCCGTAACGTCATCTTATTTTCCGAAAATGCCTATCGGTGGATCGGAAAAAAAAAAAAACGATGCCCTCGGGATGAGAGTGTCGGAGAGTTAGAATGAAAATCCGTGATGTTAATATAAAAGGAGCGATGCGAGAAAACGTGTTAGTTATAAATTAAACCCGGTGTGAAATACGTCGTAATTTTTCGACCTCTAAATTGGACGGGATATTTCATCGCCGTTGGGAAATTTTTCATCCCGACCACGTACTGCTATCTTTTCATTATATCCAAATGTTACTTTTTAACAGCGATAATACAGACACCTCGTTGCAACTGCTTTTTTCTTTTCCCGTTCGCGATTAAAACGTTCCTGAGTAAATTTCGAATCAATTTGTTTCTATTTAAAATTACTGCTATTGCCGCTCATGAAAAGCCAATATCACAATTTCACTAATGGAATCGCCGGTACGCCATTTATAATGACAGATAAATATGCCGGTTTAAATGACCGTAATAGAGAACCCGTAAAGAGGATTTTGCTCGTTGAATAATTTCCATTTTTGCGGCCAGGTGCGCGGCATATGACATTCGCCGTAATGAATTGAGAACAAGAGTTTAATTCCAGAAGTAAATTTGGATCGCGCGCTATGATTTTTTATTCAAATCTTCAAAACGATATATGTTTGTAAAACAAAAAATACACAAACACTTGACTTAAACTTTCAACAATTCGAAATAAAAAACAACCAACGAAAAGATCGCAAATAACATATTTGTATAATTTATACAATATTTACATAATATTTGTGGCAGTTAAAAATATGTCGTAATATATAAAACAGAATGATGTGTGCATGTGTGTGTGTGTGTGTGCGTGTGTGTGTGCGTGTGAACAGAAACATTCACATTTTTGTTGTAAACAAATTCTACTCGCTCGCGAAATAATCGATTGCGACACAAGAACGAGAATTAAAGCCACGTAGGGTCAGTAGCATCGTATGCCGCTCGATACAGGACGAGACAATTGCGCCCAATCTTTCCATTGGTTTCTAAATGAACGGTCGTGCCGGTGTGAAAGGCACAGCCAACATGTCATTACAGCGATAGGGCTCTGCCAATGATGCTGTGGATCTTGAGCGATATATATTTATCTGCACGATGATACGACTGACAAAATATTTATCGTTATGTGTTCGCTTTATTATTGTTCGCTAAAAATTTGATATTTATTGCGTTCAAATACGTACGTATATTATATTTTTCATCGCGTTAGTACAGAGAACAAAAATATCGGACTACAATAAAAAAGAAAATGTACATACACAATTTTATTATGCAATTGCATAAGCGCAATGAAATATATTAAAATAAAAACAAAAGCTTGACGCGGCCAATTCTTCTCATTTTTTTCTATATTTCTCTTATATATATATATATATTAAAAAAAAAAAAAAAAAAAAAACAAAAAATAAATAATTACCTCCGACATCTCGTTTATAAAACTATTAACGCGATGAAAAAGCTCGCGCAATGGCGCGATATTTAAAATTACACGAATTTAAGCGAATTATGTTTCGTCGATTGTGCGCACTTTGCGTACTAACTCGGCGACGGCGGAGAAACGCATTTTACGCGAGTACGGTAGAAAAATGATATTCGAGTTAATTTCGTTTAGCATATATTGCGCGCGCGCGCCCCCTTCGCTCGTATGCAATTCACATTTCTGTTTTAACGAAAAACACGCGGAAAGGCCATTTATTTCACGTCGGACGCTCCTTTCTCGGTGCTCGCCGGTCCGAAAAACGTTCGACAGGGAAAATTCGGGGCTCGCCGTTTGACAAACAAATGCGTTTCACATGTGCAAATGTGCAATTGCGGAAAAAAGTCACTCGGCCAACCGCGGCTAATTGGACCGGCGTGTTGCGATATTACGCGCGAGGGAATTATAAATATGGCGGTCCGTTAATTGTGCTAAACTAATTCGTCACTATCACCTGAATAAAGTGGAATGCCTGCCTACGCGCGCGCGCGCGCGAGCGCGCGTGTGTAAGGGAAAACGTCACTATTCCTTCAAGAATATTAATGCATCCGGCGCGTCCCACGAACGGTGTCAACGTTAATCGTCGCGCGCGTTGGGTTGCGTCGCATTGATATAAACCGACAATCGCAGGAAATAAATGGTGATTATTATATATTTTTTTTTTATCTCTTCTCAACTTGTCTTATTAATCCTGTTTGCATATATATATATATTTCACAGAATAAAATATTGATAACAAATATTACGCAACCAATGAAATCCGCAACCAGAAATAACTCGATAATTCTAACAGTTTCGAGTTCTGTTTGTTTCCTTTTTCACAGAAAACAACCACCACCATTAATCAATCGAACATTTTCCGCAAAGTGGAAATGTCACATGATGGAGAAAACACGCTCGAGATATCGGTCGGCACGCGGGCGAAGCAATTATCCGGCCCGGTCCGCGACCGTTTTAATCGAAATCTGAGCGAGCGAATCAACCGCGCGATTCCGCGCCCTTATCACGCGACACGTCGAGTCAACGCCGGTCTCGTGTGTTCCTGGACTTCCTGGGCCAGCAGCCCTGCGCGCTTTTCTGAAAGAGGAGGAAAAGGAGACCGGAGTCTCGTTTTCCCTTTGTAGATTACCCGTCGTATCATAGCAGGGGACACGTAGGAAATAAGATGTCGAGTGGCGGCGCGTGACGTCACTCTCTCGAGCTCTTTCCCGCCAGTTTTTGTCAACCTCCTTCTTCCTCCCCTTTAGCTCTCTCTCACTCTCTCTCTCTCTCTCTCTCGCATAGGTCCACCCTTTCGTCTTAATCAGCGTTTCCCGACCTTTTTTAGCTGCCGACCCCTTTTTAGCATACAGGAAAGATCACGATAATGGACTACTTGAGCATCTTGTTACTGCCACGTACTCAAACTATATCGCATAAGTTTTTATGCTTAGTTTGCAAACAGATACGCACAAGTGAATGTTAACGTGATGAAGTGGTAGTCGACTGTTTTGTTTTGCGATACCCTATCGAGGCGAGGTGACGCGAAAACGTACTTCCGGTCTGCTTAACGCAATTTATCCAATCGCGTTAAGTGAGGGGGATAACAACGCGTGCTTTTGATGTAACTCTTCGATCGTCTCTTCGCATACGATGGTTGCAAGTTCGCGCTGATGTGACGTCAAAAAGAGATGAGAGAGAGAGAGAAAAAAAGAGAAAAATATCGACAAAATTAAAACAAAAAAAGAGAGAAAAAATAAGACGCGCGAGAGATGCTACTTGTGACAGAATTGACGCAACGCCGAGTGTATGCTCGCAACGGAGAAGAGACATCATCAAATGAAGGAGGGACAAGAGCCTAGAAGAGAGAAGAGAGAAAGAACAGTACGGCAAAGAGTCGGCCTCAACATGGCGTTGAGCGATAACGGCCCGTTGATAAGGACCCGGGCATCTCTCTCTCTCTCTCTCTCTCTCTTTCTCTTTTCGACACTTTAATATCTCTCTTGTGTGCCTGGCTTTTTAATTATCTCTTCAGCGATAATGGGCGACCTCCACGGCTCTAGCCATCGACGGGGAAATGTGAAGAGGACAGAGAGAGGGACAAGCAAGAAGAGCGAAGAAATCCTTTCGGGATCTGACATGCGGAAAAAAATCCGCGGATGTGAGATGCCTCCCGGGACCGTCCGCCTGATGCTCATATTTATTTAAAGGAAAGATCGGCCTGACTTTTTTTGTGGATTTTGACACACACACACACACTGGACATTCATAAATTGCATAAATTTGTCTTGAGGAAGCGGAATCAGATGAGAGATTACAAAACATTCACAAAAATTCAGTAAAAATTAATATGAAAATTTTTTTAATAAAATTTTATTTGAACTCGGAATGAAGTTCGCAAAAAGTTGGGAAACTCTCTGAAGAACATACACAAGTTATGTATTTTAAAAGAATTTACATAAATCTCTCACTTGTAAAAAAAAGTGTTTTTTTTTTAAATCTGTGCGATCTTTATTTATATTTCACTTTCTCTATCTTGAAAAAAATTAGATGGCACTTGCGACATTCGATCAACGGGGTTACGCAGATTATCGCCACCTTCTTTCTTCGTCGTTAATTTTCATCCATGAAAATTTCGCTCAAACGCCGCTTAATTTTCGCGTCTCGCGCGGCTGAACGTGCCGTCGCATCGAGTTTAAGCTAAGAAGGTCTATGAGCGCGCCCGGGAAGGCAAGAAGAACGACGAGAACGGCGATGAACCCGTTCGTTCGCGGGACTTAAAAGGTGTCAGGGTGACTTTCCGCCGAAGTCCCGGGCTTTTCGAACCATTACTTTTTATTGGATCGTCGAGATCGATCTCCTCTCTCTCTCTCTCTCTCTCTCTCTCTCTCTCATCTTTTTTTCTCCGTCACAATCTCTATCCTACTCTTTCCTCGCGCTGTTCTCTCTCCTCCACTAGTTTCCGACCGTTTCCAGCTTTTCGCGTTGCTAAATCGCGGAAAAGTCTCGTTGAAAAGACGCCTCAGCCGCTTACCGGTGACGCGTGCACAGGAAGAAGAAGAATAAGAATAAGAAGAAGAAGAAGAAGAAAGAAGCGAGAGAATCCAGAAAAAAGATGATCAAGATGACTGTCAAAGGCAGACGGGAAAACGCAGACGTCGCCGAGGCATACAAAGAGAAGATAATGCGGTATCAAACGTCCGCGGAATCACAATGAGGCGTCGGAAGTCGACGGACTGACTGCTGGTTCGATTCACCGATGAAATTTACCGCGAGGATAAATGTTTTTCGTCCGTACGGTGACATCTCTCGCCGAAGCGTCGGACAAAAAATCGCGTATCAAGAGATATCCTCACTGATAGCCAGTTAAATATACGAGCTGTTCGCAAAAGTTACGTCTTTCAATAGAAAACACACAAAAAAAAAAGAATATTAAGCAAGAAACTCTTTTTCTATAAAAAAAAAGAGAGAAATTTAGCGATTGTATTTTTAGCGCTTACTTTTCGCGCAAGAGTAATAATTTCTCAATAATTTGCAAACGACATAACTCGCGTTTCCTTATTACCTCTTTAAAAAACTTCACTTAAATACAGACGGAAATAGACAGATACTTTCATACGAAAAGCATGCCGTGCGCGCGCGCGCATTTTAAGCATGTGCGGAAAACCGATTAACCGATCAACATACCGGGAGCCGGGCTGTCAATTTTCCCCGAAACGTCTCCGGCGGACTTTTTCCCCGCGGATATTTCCCCGTGACGCGCAGAAGCGCCGTGCCGCGTACCGTCGTCGCCCGACCGGGACGCGAGCGGTCGGAATATTACACGATAACGATGGGACACGTGCGCCGACGTGGTATGATCCGTCAATCAATCGTCCGGGGAATCGTCGGCGTGCAAAAAAGAAGAGCGAAAAGTGCATGTGACGCGACAGCCATGTTGCGATTTTTCCGCGCGCGGCTCGGCTCGTCGCGGCGCGGCGCGACGACGGGGTGTGCATTATTTCCAGCATCGGTTTTGTGCTTTCCGGCCGTTGACCCACTCCACCGCCAACCCACGCACACATATTCCTCTCTTCGCCATCCTACAGAGAGATTGCCCAGCAGCCCTTCTCTCTTTCGCGTCGAACGTGTCCGCAGACGAGCATTTTTCGAATATTCGACGTCTCTCTCTCTCTCTCTCTCTCTCTCTCTCCTCTTTCTCTCTCTTTTTTCTTCTCTTTTTTGCTCTTTCTAGTCCCGCCATGACGGAATCGATAGGCTCTCGGTATAACTTCCTCGGCGTAACTCGCCTCTTTGCTCGGGCGGATCAATTTTCCGCGAAAAGCGCGTCTCGCGTTGGATGGAAACGCGCGATTCGAGTTAAGTCACGCGGGCGCGCCGCAAAATACGGCTTGATCCCTAATCGCGTTACTTAATCCTCTCTGCTGCTGCTGCGACACTAACTTCTAGATACCTAAGTGTCGTCAATGAAACTGCATAGTATTCTCACCCATGTATGTTTATTCAACAAGCGCTCCGAGCAAATGCGTGCGTGAGATTAGATTTATTTGTCTGCTCGCGTATACACGTTTCGTCAGGTCGTCATTTTGTAAACAATTTGAAACAATAACAACGTCAATCTGCCGAGTATGCAAATTCGCTTGGTGAGCGCGTTCGATTATTTTAAAATTTACTTGTGCGCAACTTGTTTTTAGAGAATTTTAATATATATATTTTTTAATGAGAAATAAAAGATTATTTTTTGTAAAAAATTCAATTATAGACAAAAACATGCATAATTCACAAAGCTTTAATTTTGTCGCTCTATATCTATCGTCAGATTTCTCCGATGCCGAGACGTCGCGACAGGTATAGAGGTGTCGAGACGGAGCGCGGGCAGGACGATTAACTCGATTATCTTTCGTGGTCGCGCTAAAGGCCATCGTCGAGAGACACAAGCGTGCTTTTGTTTCGTCGTAATTGTTCTCGTAGTATAGCGTGGACGACGATAACCTTCGCGTGACAGAAACTCTCTCGTTAACATTGCCCATGGAAAGGAGAATTACGGTATGTCCCCTTGAACGTACAATACAATTTTCTCTAACAAGTGTCTCTGCTAGTTTTCTAACAAGTGACTCTGCAAACCGTGGCCAAACTTTCGCGAGTCTCTTCTCGATCTCTCTTAAAACTTGTTCGAAATCCAAAATATAAATTTATCTAAAAGGATGTAACAATTTTTTTTTTTTTTGTCATTATTTATACACACATGTGCTCCATTTTCCGCATATGTTTGTCCAAGAGAAATATCGGCGCAATTATTTAATAACAAACAATAAGACGAATAAGAATAACGTTGTTTATGATGAGCGTTTGAGAGATGGAACGTTTGATTTTTTTTTTTTTTTTTTTTTTTTTTTTTAAGTCTCGCGGGAAAAAATATTTGAACGATTATACTCATTCGACGTATCGACGTATGGACGAATCAACGAATGCGAAAAAACAAGCGCCAAGAAAAGATGATAGGAGAGTGAACGCGAAAAAGGATAATACCCGGTCCATTAGCGAACTGACGAATATTTAAAGCAACGGATTTTTGCCGCTCGAATGAAGATCGGGGCGAATGGACGGTCTTGTCTTGCGCTAAAGGCGCATTCTTCGATCTTTCATAGTTTCTTGTTACACACTAAACAATTTACGTATAATAGCCGCGTTTGCAACAACAATTAGATCCATTGGCTTTCAAACTGTTGCCGCTTCTTTTATCATTTCTAACGATCTTTCTATTCAAGTATTTATTTATCATATTTTAGTCTGTCTATTTATTGTGTACGGGATAGTTTTAAGACAGCCGACTTAGAGAGTGGCCTGAGAACAGCCTTGTAAGGTGTTGATCTCGCCTTGTAAAGCGCTTCCGTTTACAAATCTGTATTTAATTTTGTGTTTTTAATAAAGTTGTTTATTATACACAGAGAGTTACTTGGAAAAGAGTATTCATATAATATGTTGGGTCAAAAAATCCCGGAAAAATTTAAAACAAAAAACTAATACAAACGCAAACAATATTTCTATGTTGTTTTATTATAAAAAAAAAAAAAAATAGCAGAGATGTAAAAACAACGTGTCGGAAACGCAAGCGCGCGCGCGGCTAAGTCTCCCGCGCGTTTTTCGCTCGCGTTCATCCTCGTGAAAATCCGCACGCAAAGCGGAAAAACTTGCCGTCAACTCGATTCGTCTAAGAAAAGCCACCTCTTTTCCAGTTCGAGCTCCTCGTCGAGATTTCTCGTTAGTGGTTTAATTCGCGCAATTGAGGCGGGGTCGCCATCTTAAAACGACTCTCTTGCCGACTGCCTCTTTCACTTCTCTCGCTTGCTCCTCGTCGTTCTGTGTCTCGCAAACCCGGAAACGGTTTCCCATTTCGGATCCACCGTGCGGGTTTGCCGTCGTGTAATTTGACCAACGAGGTAAACGAACCGAGCGTCAGGGAAGAGAGTACGGAAATCAGAGACCAACTAGCAGATCTGTTTGGTCGGACATCATACCTTTTTCGAATTTTCACCCGGGTTATCGCGGATTTTATTACACATTCCTACATACGTACGTGTATTTGCTCTGGTTTTAACGATATATGCGTTTTACAGTTCATTAGCATCAAATTAAATTGCTTCGTTAATATTTTGTATATTTTGTCTTTGATTATTCCGTCTTGTAGTTCTAATTCCTTCGACGATAGACAGACTGCTAACGGCTCGATTAGTCGCAAATAAAAAGTGATTGTGCTCCACGGCTGAGAAAACGTGGACTGAAAACGTGGGTACAAAGCAGCGAGTCGTTTCTTTTTTTTTGTTCGTTGAAGAAAATATCGACTGAACTTTTAATTTCCCCACGGCGAGGAATTGCCTTGAGAGGAAAATTCGATTCGAAACGGGACGTCGTCGTATCAATTACCCCGAATGACATTTCTAAACATTTTTCCGTCCGAGTTCCGTTGTCGCGCTTCTATTAACAAATTAAGCGCAACTTGCAGTTCCACTTAGCGCCCGAGCGGAAACGCCGTGCTCGATTAAATTTCAGATTCAGTTCCATTTAAGTATTACGCGCGGAAGTGGCGGGAATGGATCCTTGCACGGCTCTCCATCGTTTAATGCAGTTTTCATAATTCAATTTTGCCGCGAGGATTCTTACGGTCCTACGTATTAACGTTTTCTTCCGCGTCGCGCAGAAACGTGAGTTATTAAAGATCACATAAATGAAATATGTAAATACTATTGTAAATTACACACATACATGTATAAATATTTCCAACATCAACCCGTCGTACATAAACTAAACACGTATGTACATACGCATGTGTTATTTAAAATTTTGTTTTACTCTAAAGATTAAAGTTTGTACATAATGTGTGTGCATATATATTTTAAATAAACGAAGAAATAATTATTCGGAACGCGAAGAAGAAATTCGAAATAATTTTAGCACGCATCTAATGGATTATTCGCTCGGTGCGTAATATCCAACTTCCGGCAGTTTTGTTTTCATCGCAGATAACTACCTTTTTTTTTCGTGGAAAAAGTGACCGGTTGTTGCATATCGTTCCGCGACTTATCGCTGACAGCTTGCAAGTTTCGTTATGTAGCAAGAATTACGGGTGGACAAACTGCGTGTGTGCGTCGGGGCTGCGTACGCGCGCGTCGTGGAATCTAATATAACTGATAGAGTGCACTCTACTCAAAACACAGTATAACGGCCACAGACGACAAAAATATACCCGTGACGCAATGTCGCGAGCCGCGTATGCAAGGAGCAACGGAAGTCTCGCCAATTTATGTTTGCAAACACCGGCCACTCGCGCGTCAATTTATTATTGGAAAATTCCCGGAAAGTAAAATCGTTCTTTTTTTTTCTTGCGATTACATAAATGTGACGTTTGAAGTAATTTATTAATTAATTTATTTCATTTTAATACGTGAATGAGAAATATTAAAAAGATATATTATTTTAAAATAAAATATTAAAAATATTTAAGAAGAATTTTTTATTGTATTTATTATTGTAGAAATTGTTATCGTTACAGTGACGTTTTTCCAACGTGACACTTGATTATTTTTAACTAAATTAAAAGAATTTGAAACCGATAAAACTAAATTGATATGATGAAATTGAAGTTATAAAATGTCAAGTCAGTAATAAGAGTTTATCGTATGCAGAGGCGTCGAGTGCTGTCGTTGAGTCCGGGCAAAGGAACTTTCTTGAGACTTTGAAACGGAATAAACAAGCAAAAAAAAAAAAAAAAAAAAAAAATTACGAAACCAAGTTGCCTAGCAGTAAAATTAATGTATATTTGTATAATTTTCTCTTTTGATTCGCAAACGTTTTGAATACGTTTTTAAAGTCCAATTGCGCTAAGAATTCTACAGCTGGAATATCTAAACTACTGAGACGACATTTTTACTTGTGCTAATATAGCGAACGATTTTTCTGCTTGAGCACTTACTCTATTACTGATATTGTGCAAAGTAGTTTTAAAATAATGCAAATAGAAATATCGTTTGTAATTCTCTTATTTTGTTTAATAGCTCAAGTGGAAATGTTTCAATTTTTAATAATTTTATATTCACATAGCTGATACGACTTCCGTTATCGTGTGTAAAAAGTTTTCAGTTTACTTTTTTTAAAATTTTATTTTAATAAATTTATTTTCAGCATAGCAAGTTTGCTTTCAGCAAATATACTACGTTCATTTTTCTTTAAGTTCTTTTAACCTTTCGTGGACTGACATGGATCTTCCAGATCCGCTCAAAAATTGCGCATCGGCGTCTCTAGTAAAAATTAATTCTTTTTAACGCTTCAATCTTCAAAACTACTAGAGATTTTTTTAATTTTTTTTATCAACGCGGGATCGTGAAACCTTTAGTTAAAAAAAAAAAAAAAACAAAATTGAAAAATAATGATTTTTCGCGGTGATGTTTAATTTTAAAGTCGCGCGAGTTTCGCAAACCCAGTCAGTTTACCTAACAGGCACTTTTAAGAGTCAGTCCACAAAGGGTTAAATCTGAAATCAAATTTTTAACGATGTTTTTCCACATCATTTATTACATACAGTTTTTGTAAAATTTTATTTCTATACGTATTGCTGTTTGAGTACTTTAAACCAGAAATTATTTAAAAATTATTAAAAGTTATCGTTATTTAAAATAGTATTATTTAAAAATATATATTTTCAAAAGAATTAATAATTGTTAAAATTTCATTTAAATCTCAGAGTTGCGACACAAATTCAAAGACACAAGTATTTAAATTGTTTTTTTTTTACTCGAGATAAATACTTGGAATATGGTAATATATGGCTTTATTACATCCATTCTTGCGGACCAACGTGTATTTGATAAATCGTACAAAGAACAGTTAATATTCTGTTTTAGGATTTCTCATCTTTGAACTAAATATATATTAAAAATGTTTTGTGTACTATTTCAAAAAAATGTAATAGCTTCATTGCAAGATTCGGCAGAATGAACCCCACAAAAATTTAGCAAGTGACAGGCATATGAAGAATATATAATAGACTGCCAACCATTTTTTTTTTTCAAAATAAAGCTTCTAGCTAGTTTTATATGCGTCATTCATATTACTGCCTATGATAATTTCATACACTTGGCCACGACAATTAGTTATAAGAATTCTTAATTTTTCTAGAATATTTAATATTAAATTTGCAATCACATTTCTCCTGTCTTTTTAAAGCGCTTCAAAAAAACTTACATCCAGGTCCTTAAAAATCGCCCGAGATATCCTATCTTCATTTTTTACCGCCTCGCGACGCCCCTGTATACATAAAAATAAATAAACAAAAATGTGTTGCGTATTGACGCATACATTATACTGATAAACATTTTAAATTAAAATTTTTGTTTTAATATCTCGAAAAACCTTGAGTATATTTGTAAAGCTTATCATTTGCGACCATAGTTTCCAAGGTTTCTTGATATACGTTTTGCAAAATAATAATATCTACTAGTGTGCGTTTATACGTGCGCGCATTTAAAACCTCGATTGTGTGAAAAATATCATGCACACAATTATGTGTGGTGTAATATAAGAAAAAAACATTTTAATAAAAACCATAACAATTAAAACCTCACGATTTTATTATTATATATTCAGTTTAAATGAAATCTATTCAAATCAGTTTCCCAATTTAAGATAAAGTTATAAAAAGTTGCTAATTATAAACTTACCGATAACTGGTATCGCAAATTGGATTGACGTAATAAGTTCTCAATTAATTCTCCGAATTGTGAAACATTTGGACACTCGAATAACAACTCGACAATTCAATATTAAATCATTTGTTTTGTCATCTTTTTCAATGATCGAGCGCCTTTTGAAGCTTGCGCATATATATATATATATATATATATATATATTTATGTAATCGAAATATAGAAAATAAAAATATAAAACTAAACCATACGATTTCACAAAAGATGATGCAAATACCTTGATAAAAGTTATTAAAAGTCTCTAAACAAATCACACGAAGTTACGTCCATCGATTTTTGCGTCAACGGGATTGTCTTACTGTAACTCGATTATAGCGTCATTTCGAAACCGCAAGTAACAGATCCTACAAAGTAGATACATGCAATGTTTTACTACAACGTGGCCGCTCGGCCTCGGCTGTTCGAACTGTACTGACAGATAATTGTCCGCTATCAGCTGACCCTTGTCGACGTCTACAGCCCGTCGTCCCACCAACACTTCCCTCGATGCACCGATGCAGCTTTCTCTACGTTGCGCGCAAACCCGTTCGCTCTCTCGCCGCGCTACACAGCACAGGTACAAAAGGAACCTTCGTCGATTATCATTTACACGATAATCTCTCAACGCGTGGAACTGGACAGATACGTGGCATTACACGTGCCAATAAGGACGTTCACTATGTACAAACAATAACGTACATTATCGATGACGACAGTTTGCTGTTTTCTTGGTTATTGTGTTACGTTGGCACTCTTCAGAAAAAAAAAAAAAAAAAAAAAACAGAAGACTCTGTGTAAAAGCAATCTTCATCTTTTAAATTCGCGTCAAATACTATTTGAGAAAGAAAATCTTGAACAATATACAGGTCAGTTTGAAATCCAGATATGATCGGACGTAGTCCATTAGGAATTGGATTAAGATAATTAGCTTGCACGAATGATATTCTCAATCTCATTAATGCGTCGCGTTCTCAGAAGCCATTAAAACGGCGCACCGATATACCGACAATTAAATGCGGCCGCATCCACCACAATCGCGGTGCGGAGAAATGGTTAATTATCATATCAATTATCGAAAGAGCCATCGTGAAGAGGACATCGGCTCGTTAATGCCCGGTACTGTCAGTGCAATACGGTACAGTGTCCAATAAAACAGCGCTCGATATTAACAATGAATCAGGCACGGGCGGTATTTATAACTTCCGCCCGCGCCTCGGCGTATCGCGAACCGTTTCCATAATGTTCGAATATCGTCACTTTGTTTTTTTTCTTTTTTTTTTTCGTCGACAAACGAGCTCAATAGATGTGGGACAATTGATAAAAGTATTTGAAACAACGCACACCGACGCATAGTAGTGTCACATTACTGTTGTCGACGACAAATTTTTTCTTTCCAAAAGAACAAATGTCAAAAATGTCAAATCGTTATCGCATTGATGTGACTCCAAAGTACAATCATTTACGGCATCGATGACTTCATTATTGCTCGAAAATTTCTTTCCACCGAATCATTTTTTCAGATTCGAAAATAAATGGAAATCCCAAAGGGACCGTATCTGGCGAATAAAAACGGATGAGGAGGCACAGCGATTCGAAGCTCAACTTTTGATCATTGTAACAGTTGGAGTGTAAATTGATGAATTGTCAAAAATCACCGTGAGCGTCTACTTCAACAAACTGTCACACAAATGTAACTTGATACATATGTTATCACATTACGCGCGTGATAACATATGTATAAGATCCTTTTTATCTGGAATTTAATTGTTTAAATAAACAAAGTTATTAAATATAACTTTAACTATAATAAGTTTAATTAATTAAATACAGAAACTTTTATGCACACTCTATATAATATTTCGTCAGCGATACAAAGTTTGTATTAGAGCGCCTAATATTTTCGGACGTTTTCTTTTTTGTTGACTTGGATGCGAACTTTCCGCTAGCTTTTCAACATTATATCTCTGATCGTTACACTTGTCTTTTGTTGTTCGAAGTCGATAAAACAATCAATACTCTGAATAAAATAAGATGGAAAATATTTATTTCTAGGACAGTCGTTCTACAATCTCGAGTCGTGAGAATTCTCACACAATTGTTTTGTACGTAAATATTCAAAACTATAGCTAAAATATGTACAATATCATTTTAGTTAGTTTAGTACATTATAATTTTCCTACATTTGATATTTGATGCTTTCGCGATGTGTTGTATTATCAGACTGTTCTTGAAACTCTGATGAAAATGAGCTGAAATGTTCACGAAACCGTCGGTATAAAAATGACACTAACGCGGTTCAAATCCGAAAAACATCTTCGAACGTTTTCCTACATTTAATTTTCTGAAACTCTGTCAGTGACAACAGCAATGTGATACGACTGTTGCTATCTAAAATTTAAATTAAATTCGAAACGTTTTAAAAGGTCTGGTATATTCATTGCATAATATCCGGCAACTGGTTCGCATTTGCCGAATTTACACATTTGAATCATAGATGTTTTTCCACTCGCGCAAATATCGCGACGATCGTTATTGTATCTTCTCAATATAAAAAAATATAATATATAAATCACAAAATGATTTTGAAAAAAAAGAAGAAACAGAATTTTTTTACGTTCTACCAAAACGTATGAATCAATTTTTGAACATATATGTATAAAAAAAAAAAAAAATGGAGAAAACAAGATTCTCTCTCTCGCGCGTATTTTATGTCTTATCTCTTACATGAAAAGTTATCTTCGATTAGGATGCTTTCAAGCCCGAAGTACATCGCTCCGATGTTCATTGCTACATTGCTCGATGGGGTTGAAACCATCGTACGTGTCAAATTTTTATTTGCTTTTAAAAAAAATATATCTCTTTAAAGAGAAAGAAAGAGAGAGAGAGACAAACTTCTCACGGGAAGTACGGTATCGTGAATTTTGTCGGTGCCGACAGCGGAAATGTTATCTTCACAACCCCGCAACGTTATATCTATCTACTCCACTAGCCACCCTCTCTCGTTGACTTTCCACTCGCAAGAACACCACCATTCTCCGCGATCTGCTGAAGTATCGTAAATTCGATCCGAGGTAAACGATGCCAATGGGAGCAGTCGATATTGTGTCGCGCGCGTTATGCAGATACCGATGCACGAATGAGAGAGAAAGGACAGTAAAAGAGAGAGAGAGAGAGAAAGAGAGAGGGAGGGAGGGAGAGGGAGAAAGAGAGGAGGGAAAAGAGGAGCTAAATTCCGTTTCTTGCTGTGTAAGAGTGCATCGTGTCGCTGCTAATTGGCTGGAGGAAAATGGCGAGTAGACAGGCTGTGAACAAAGTTTTCCCCTATCGGACTGACGGCTCGATTAAAGCTTTTTCTTCATGTGAAGTCGTTATCGAGTTCAATACCGTCTGCGCGGAAGCAAACAAAATGCAGTCACGCTCAGTGACACGACATCATAAAATGATCACCCGTACGCTCTTTCCCGACACCTTTACACATTTTTCTAAAAAGAAACAAATCAAAATCACACGTCGCGCTCTCGCACGTGTCTCGAATGTTTGTTACAATCTTTTTTTTCTATATGTTAACTTTTTTTAGCAAAAGTATGATTTTATTTATATATACAGAAACGATGGTGTCAAATTATTGTGTTAGAAATTACAATTGTATTATCAAGCAAGAGATCAAGAGAGAAATGTGAAGAATTCCAAGAAAGATAATAAATCGCTTCGCGCGAGGAAACGAAGATTGTCTTTATCGTTTGGAAGCGAAGGCGGCGGAAGAGAAGACGCGCGAGGGAGTGACGCGAGTCCCCGCGACTCGCGGCGAGAAAGACCGGAGTAAAGGGGAGAGGTATTGTCTCGGCGATTATTTATGGCGAATTTTAAGCCCCTAAGTGTGGCCGCTGTAATAATTAACAAAAGGCATTATATGCCGCGGCGGAGAACGAGCTGCTCTGCTCTCTCGTCCCGCTCTCTCGCTCGCGTTTAAGGGTGCGAAGGTGCGCGAAGGCACGCTGGCGCGCTCAAGCTCGTTCGCTCGCTCGTTCGTTCGCCAGGAGAGATAACACCTGGGACCAGTGGCGCTCGATTGCCCGGGGCTCATTTACTAATGAGCACGGCCTTATAACGTCCGTGAGAATAATGTGACTTCTTTCGCAGCGGCCGCAGCCGGGCGCACAACGACGCGCGCGATTTACGGACGCGGTTCGCTCTCTCGAGAAAAAGGCTGGTAATCGTAACCAACGAGCGTTATAGCGAGAACTGAATAAATATAATTTATATACAAACTCCTGTTTTTCGTATATAAATTAATTTTTACGCTAAATAAATGTTTCATTTCATTTGCATTTCGTTGTTGTTTACAATAAAAAAAAAATAGAAGATAAAATATTACACAACGATGTGTGCTGCATAAACACGCGTTGCGCGTATTGAGACGCCAGCACAAAAAAAAAAAAAAAAAGTGTCTCATCTTTCTCATTTTAATCACTTGGTTCTTTCACGCTGTACCAGCTGCGCGCGATAAATATCACGGCCTTTTGTTAGGTAGGTAGGTTACGTATGCGTAATTATTAATTAATAACAAAACTGAAAGTTTAATTGGATTAGTAATGGTTATTGAAATTACAGCGCGAAAATATATATAATACGCTACGTTTATTAAATTTATATTAAACAGACAGCACAAAGGATCGCAATTGTGTCAGAAATAATGAGATGAAAATCAGGTAAGCATCATATATATATATATATATATATATATATATATAATTTGTACGGCTCGTTAATGCCTGAACGTTCGGTGTGTTCCGCGTAACCGCGTGTGTATCTCGGCCGGAACATCCCCTGAAATCGTCCCACTACTACCCCATTCCGAGTTCCCTCATCGTTGTTCGATTCGTCATGAGAGAGGAACGTAAGCCGGATGAGTCAGGGGTGTGCACCACACCGGGTATTTTCTCTCCTTCTCTGTCTTCTTCTACTCTTTCTCTCCCTCTTTCCTTTTTGTTTTTTTTTTTTTTCTCATATAATCTTCCTCGACGTCGAGCAGACATGCACGGCGATCGTAAAAGTTCCGAGGGAGCACTCGACGACAAAAGGGCGAGTCCGGCTGTTTCGGAAAGACGTACGTGTGTGGGAATTAAGAGCGTTACGAATGATCGAAGCGCGATTATGTGATAACCGCGAATGAACGTATGTGTGCGCCGTTAATTTTCGAGAGAGCAATGCGTGTATATCATTCGTGTAAATATTGATGATCGATCGATAATTTACTCGACAAAGTACGTGCTCTGGTTACGCGAGGATTTAATAATGCAAACGTTATCGATTAATCGTGTAATTTTATGCGAATGGTTACGCGCGCCAGTATTCGAGCTATTTTTTATATTAAATATTTTCTTGCAAAAAACGCGCAAGTTGAAAATCAAAATTTTATCCAAGTATCGAATCGAGAATTTGCAAATTTTGCAAAAATTTTCTGTTTTCGGGAATTACTTAATTAAGAACGCTTTCGTTTTTTTTTTTTTTTGTTCACAACATCCCTCGTGTTTCTGGCGTTCTACACACGCAAGAAGTTTTTATTTGAAATAATAACGTGTCACGTTACACGCATTCCAATTAGTATCACTTTATGTTAGATAACGCCACGCCGAGTAAATAATCTCGATTTAGCACCCACTTAATTCCCATCATGCCTGTTTATCATCGGAGACAGTCGAGAGAAAAAGAGAGAGAGAGAAAGAGAGAGAACTCGACGAACTCGCGGCAGAAGTAAAAAAAACAAGCGAGATTCAGTTTTGACAATAGTTAACAACTCTTAATTACAATAGATGTGATTGTTTTTTTTTTCTTTTTTTTTTATAATAATGGAAACGTCTCCGATCCGGCCGAAAAGAGAGAGAGAGTGTTACACACTTCCGTTTCGCGTGATTATGCAATTTATACCTTCCTTCTCCTTCTCCTCTCCTTCTTTCTCTCATCCTCCTATCGCGAAAGGGGCCACCGCAAACGTATAGGGACTTAATGGTTGAAATTTAGAACGGTTTAAGTGGCATATGGTGGCATTTTAATTGACAGTCTGGTTAGGTCATCGCGGCCTGAATCGTCGTAACACATGGGCGAACGGATGGACGACCAGACGAGCAGAGAGATGAAGGAAGGAGAGAAGCTAAGCACCACGTGGGGAACACTTCATGAGAACCGGAGCGCGCCAGGGCCGTACAAGTCGCTTGGAGGAAAAAAAAAAAAAACACGTCCCTGTCATCGTGTTCTCTTTAGAGAGACTCTCTAAGTCTAGCCGATTTGATATTCTCTCAGTCGGATTGCGAATGTGTCGAGCGCATTTCGCGCAATGTCGTGTTATGACATGTATACGTATATTCGTTATTTAATTATGCAATCTGAAAAAGAAACATGTCACATTGCAAACAGCGACATATATTTATATATATACATATATGTATATATATATATATGCATGTAATCTAGTTTAATTTTTCTCTAAATATTTTTAAATATTTTTAAATATCGTTATTTTATAGCTAACCGTTTTCCTGCGGTATTTCCATCTCAGATAATCGTTAACTATGCAACATGAATATCGTACAAAAGTCATCCGCATATAACACATATGTTTCACGTTATCATATCGTTTTGTTCGTTGTGTTCGTGTGACTGACGCATAATGATATCGCACTCACCGGCTTTTATGTGTGTGTGTGTATATATATAAATATACATATATATATATATATATATATATATATCTGTACACGCCCAGGAATTTGAAAGATAGCTGAGCGATCCGTTCCAGAAACTACGACCGTGATTGCGCACCCGGGCGATTACGAGGCGCTCGTTTCTCTCGTGGCTTATCACTCGCCACGCACTTGTATCAGTTTATCTCGATCGGTCGCCACCTCGGGAGAGACTGATCCCTGCCACACGATGAGAAACGAACGGATGCACGGAGTGAGTGCAACTGAATGGAGAACTCGCGGTTTACTTTCCACGACGCTCTTTTAGCATCGAAGACGCCCGAGCGTCGTCGGCAACGGCCGAGAGGCGCATGAAGCGGCGCGTTTCATCCCGACCGAAGTCTCCAAAGTTTGAAATTGCGCGTCAAAAACCAATGAAAATAAAGACTTATTTTACACACGCTCTTTTCCAATTTTTTACTTTTAAACTCTCCGAGATAATCAGATTTAAAAACAATTTCAAAGTTGAAGTTCATTCTTTATGAAATTCCAACTTTTTTTTCAAACGAACCTTACGCGTAATAGAAATTATTTAGAACAAAATCAAAAAAATTACGTTAATTGAAATTGTGAGTTTGAATGTAAATAAGAATTATATAGAAATTGGCGGGATTATTACTGCACGCGTCACAAAATGCGAAGCTGATTCAGATCCGAAAGCGAAATTCGTGATTAAATGTGAGATTTCTTTCTTTACGTATGATATTACATTGCATGTCGTGCAACTTGCAATTACTTTGTTTGATATACGATCGCGAGGGGTAAAATAAATTTTGGTCCAGCCCACAGCTTTGTTCGAACGCTCCGAACTTATTTACGAAACTATACTCGCAGCTGCTCGTGAATCGATTTTCGGTTGGATATTATTATTTGTTTGCACGCATCGGAAACTTTTTTTTTTTTCACGGAGAAAAGCTGATCGATTCGTCACAATAAGCGACAATTTCGAATAGTTTTAATTCACAAACTTTGTTTTGTTTGTTCTTACGTGCAATAAACAATTGATACATTTTTGTAAAAGAACTGAGAACAGTAATGAATATCTCGTTTGTCTCGTATTGACAATCTTATCGTTGATCTAAATAGGCAGAAAAAGAAAGAGAGAGAGAGAGAGAGAGAGAGAGAGAGAGAGAGAGAGAGAGAGAGAGAGAGAGAGAGATTTGGACACACCTTTTATATAACTGTTCGAAATTCGTTTCCACTCGGAATGATTCCGACTTTTATCGTTTTTTCTTTTTTCTTTTTCTTTCAAAGAAAAACGAACAAAAAAAAAATGATGAACACAAATCGATATTATTCCGAACGGAATTGATTTCAAAAAGTTACATAATATCTACCCTGTGCGAGAGATTCACTCTGAGATTCTGTCGTGTGCGCGCCTCTGGCTTTGCGGCAGGCGGAAACTCATCTCATAAAACATCGCTTTGATCATGACGCGTGCTGAAGATGACCTTTGTGGTGGCCGCGGAATCTCTTTCTCGAAATTCCAGCCGATGAACTTACTTATTAGCGTGATTCAGTCGAGTGTGCGTGGGACGCCTTCTCCCTCTCGTGTTCTGCCGCACATGCACATGGGGAGGAGCTCCGCGGCTCTTCGCGTGTCTCAGTTTGTAAATGTTTGTACGCGTCTCGCAACTTCGCGGATCCAAACGCGCGACGACGGGTGGAGAGAAGGGGGGGAGGGGGTCAAACGGGGTCGAGCGAGAGAAGCTTCGCAGCAAACCCATTAGTCAGCGAGAGAGAAGCTGATTCGTCTCACTCTTTGACAAACTGGTTCTGCGACAGGCCGGTGTGGTGCGTTCTCCGTCCCGCCGCGAGAAAAATTGCTTTTCCGTCGAATTTGTGTAATAAATGTCACGGCACATCTGCCCCCGTTGTTATTTGATTCTTTTTGCAGAAAATACAGCATCTCGGTAACACATGCGCGCGCGCGCGCGCGCGATCCTTCTTCCGCAACGAGATCTCAGCGCGCGAGAAAAATTTCATATTATACGCGCGATTTTTATACACGCGAAATTATAAAGGCTACAACCCGCTCTCAAGACCCGCGCAACGTTTCTCTCCGCGACATATAGAACAACACAGAGAATTAAAAACAGAGTAATTTTCGAAAACACAAGAGGTTTTTTTTCTTTTTTTTTTTTTTTTTTTGGTAAAACGGAGTTGCAGTTTTTTTAATTACTGGAAGTGGATTTTCGATTTCGTGCGCAATCCGTAGCGACTATTTTCTCAGTTGTTTATATATGTGTTGATAGTAGTACACGTTATCCTGCTCACGTTTGTTATTTATTTGTTAAAATAAATAACATACGTTTCACAACCATGGTCAAAAACGAATATTACTGACAAGAGAGAAACTTTTACACTTTATGTACGAGTTTTGAAAGATACGGAGTCAAATTTGCAAAAAAAAAAAAAAAAAAAAGATATGTTTTTGTAATGTTTTTCGAAAATCTTGATTTTAATCCAATGAATCTCTGGCTACAGATGCAATTGGATTAATCTTAATTTCAGAATTTTTTAAAATATTTGACAAGATTTATTTGTGCGAACGTTACAAAAAATAAAAAAATAAAAAAATCTAAATTTCTTTCTGTAATTTGCAAGTCTTCCTATAAGGTATTCAATCAAAACTGCTATCGTCTTTTGTGTTCGTGTATCAGCTCGAATAAAGATGTCGTAAAAAAAAAAAAAAAAAAAAGAAGTATATTCCGAAGAAAGACAACAGGAGCCAAGATTACGCCTCTGCGAGTTACATGAAAACTCGGTCCTACGAATATTTATTCCTTGTTTTCTCTTTCTCTCTCGGAGAAGGGAGAGATGGAGAGGCAAAAGAGAAGGAGAGAAAGAAAGAGATAGACATAGGGCGCAAAGCTCGGGCCACGTCGGCCTTTTGTAAGAGGAGGCCTTTTGTCGTCGCGACAAAGCCCGAAGAATATCCATCCTTCAAATGTGGAACAGCTGCCATCGAATGGCCCGGCTACTTTTTTTTTTTTTTAGAGCGCACACCGCGCGCACACGAACGTATGCTTGTACCGAGCTTTTGGGTCGGAGCAAGAGATGGAAAAGGCAGCGAAAAGAGAGGAGCCCCCGAAGCAGGACGCCGTTTTCAAGTAGGCAGATTTCGACTAGGCTCGCCTTGGAAAGGCTTTGCACACAGCTCTACTATCTTCCACCTTTGTGTGCCCCCCCTCTCTCTCTCTCTCTTTCTCTCTCTCTCTCTCTCTCTCTTTCTTTCTCTCCTTCTGTTTCTCCATTACATCCCAAATATGTATGTCCGATAAAGGGTTCGCCCGTATCGGCTTACGTCAACCTTACAGTGGCAATTCCGTACTGTGTCAAGGACCGCGTGTTTTTGACATTCAGGACGATCTACCGAATTGAATATACGGTGCCTGTGCGATATCTTAGCTAGTGCTTAGATATAATAAAACGATGCGATGTTATATAAAATTGAAAATAAAAACAATAAAAAAAAAAAAAAGAGAAATACATATATATATAAGAGAGACGAAAAGATGATGAAAATAAAATACGGCTCTTTTCGAGGAGATTTTTTTTTTTAACATCGAGAATTAAAGGAGTCTACGCATTTTTTTTTTTTTTCGTCTGGCCGAGAGAGCGTGCGATTTTTGATGTACGTTATATAAATGCAAGCGTTGCGTTTCATCTTCGTGAACCGACTGACAAACGGAATATTCAATAAGCTAATCGCGATGCAGTGGCGGACACGATTATAATTCCCACACAAGGCCACACACGCGCCTTTATTATTCATTTATTGGGACATCGAAGGGACAGATATCAGTCTGTATTTACGATGCAATCGATACGCAATAATCGAAAAATCTGTACGTTACGAGATCACAAAATCAATTTGTAATTCCGATTTGTATTTCTACGACAGACGATTGATAAGTATTCTCGAAACGTCGCTTAAATAGCGACAATAGTATGACGTTATCGCGCGTTGACGAGCTTCAATGTTCAGAAGAACATAAATGTCAAACGCTAGCTCATTATTGCACATAGCGTTTGTGTGAAAAACACAAGCTTGCCAAAGTAGAAACTCTTTGTGATTTTTTGACAATGCGCGCCAGTATTGTCAAAAAAACACACACTTCAATTGTTGCAAAAGTCAAAAATTGCAAGTTTTGCTTCGAATTGCTCGTCTCCATCGCCTTATTCGTCGAATATGGATTTTCATTTATATTCAAATCTGAAAAAAAAAAAAAATGACTAGGAGAAAAAAAATTTTCGAACAACAATGAAGTCATCTATATAGCCAACTATATAGCGAGCTGTCACACAAACATTAGATGCGATAATGAGTCAGCATTTGATAATTGGTCTTCTGAAACTTGTCAACGCGGCAACACAACAATGTGATACTATTGTCGCTATCTTGCGTTTCGAATATACTTATCATCAGTCGCCTCGCGAAAACGCACAAAATGTTGTAATATTCACGTTTCGCGCAAAAGAGAGTATTTGATAGTTCGAATCTTGATAAGCAGCGTGTGAAATGTAAAGCGAACTATCAATGCTATCCTTCGATTATTGAATATTATCGCGCAACAGAGAATAATAGAATGCTCGAACAATGCTCCGATTGAAGCTGCGCGGCGCGTTGTTGGAATAGAATTTTGTTGGAAATAGCATCATTTTGAGAACGCGCTTTCCTTCGCAACAAGATATAAAGTTGCGAACAACTAATTTGATACGTCGCAATCATTTTTACGTACGAATTTAGATCCGCCGTAAAAAACTCGCTTACAAATAGCTTTATGTAACAACATATTATTATTAACACAGTTTATTTAACATAATAATTAACATAATTAACATATTCGAATGATCAGAATATTGAACATAAAAAGATATTTTGCAACATAAACGCTTTTGAAGAGGTTTCAATCTATCGAAGAGCATCACTGAACTTTGTGTGAACTCATTCGCGTGTTTCATTCTCGGACCGAATCTCGCAAAAAAAAAAAAAAGAGATGCGTACTTTTAGCACACACGTTACGTACTGATAATTGACAATTATATAAGAGCAATTCTAGAATTTCGGGAATCGTGGCGTGGCGTTCATAGCGTGAACAACGTACTCCTTCGCAAAATACGAGCCACCGCGCGGAAATAGAGCATTCGAGTAATGCCGCGATGCACCGGCCGCTGCATCGCTGAAATAGCGATTAATTCCCCCGGTTTCGGCGAGAGCGGCAACGCGCGGTTCCAGTTCGCAACAAAGTTCCCGGCCAAAGGGAAGGTTCTCTCTCTCTCTCTCTCTCTCTCTCTCTTCGTCTCTGACTCTCTCTCTCTCTTTCTCTCTCTCTTTCTCTCTCTCTCTCTCTCTCTCTCTCTCTCTCTCTCTCTCTCCCTTTCTCTCTCTCTCTCTTTAGGGAGTATGGGCGGCGTCGGAATCCACCGGCAAGTTCCGAAACCCCGGGATGAAAATGCCTCTCCGCCGGATTAGCCCCGCGCTAGCTACCCGATTGTAGTCTCCGTACCTACCTAATGTAGACTATGCTCGTTGCCGGTTGGCTTCCGGTCCAGGGCCGGCTAAGTCGCAAGATGGGCCTCGCAAAAATAATAAAATTCTACGACCTTTCTCTGTATAAATTAATTACGATAACAAAAAAATAATTATAAAGAGTAAAAACAAAACAATATAAACTACAAACATAATTACACGCGCAATGTAATGTGTCGAAATTAATACAATTTCTAGAAAGTGTAAAACTGTGAATTGTATATCTAATTATATAGCAAAACAATCTGTCACATATTATATCAGTTGATATGAATAAAGAAAGAAAAGAATTTTTTGTTGAATGTTCTCGCAAAATATCCTCTCTAATGAATTATTTAAAATTCTAAAATTTTTCTCTCTAATGAATTATTTAATTTCAGATATCTTCATACTTTTTGTCAGATGCATGTCGTGTTCGTATGCGTTCGCATATAAAGTCGCACACGCTCGTTTCACATCTGTCGTGACGCCCGACGGTACGTGACCGCGCAATTAGGTGACGAGCTCAAACGTACTTAAGTTTAAAAAAGTAAAAAGAGTTCTTTGTTTAACAGAAACACAGAATTTGGATTAGCGTTCGGTCACATTCGCTATTTTCTGTCTCTTAACAACAAAGTTTGTCAAAATTCAAAAGCAACTCTTTTAACCGCAAGTTCGAAATTAATAAAAACTGATTTTGACGGATGAGAGAACATGTAAAGTCTGCATTTCTATTTTCTCCCGACTGTGTGCAAAAAACCTATGTTGTAGCAGCCGCCTTGTGCGCGCATACAGCGAGAGAGAGAGAGAGAGAGGGAGAGAGAGAGAAGTTTGTCTCTCACGCTGTAAAACTTCGACGACCGTGTGCGAAACGACCCAGATGAGCAGGAATGTCAGGCAGAGGAAATGACAAATTAACCGGTTGTGACGCCGCTCCGTCCTTCTTTTCCATTTTACCTTGCAAACACATCGAATATTCAGACGCGACCGATAATCGAGTGCGTTTTGCGTTTTTAACAAAATTCAAATTTTTTAAATCTGTATCCGCGAATAATCGTTTATACTCTAATACAACAATTACACGAGTCAACTGTTTTGTAATAAAAAACAAAAAGTTAAATAAAACATCGCGATTACAATAAATTCTACACAAAACTGAGCGCATCGCCACCGCGCGCTTGGGGATTTTATTCTCTTCTGAATAGAGAAATGACGTAATTTCCTTTCTCACTTAATTTTCCCCGCGCACTCGCACTCCCGCCGAAATTCCTCACTCGGGCCTCACGTTGAAATTGCCGGCGCATCTCTCCTCCCACGATCCAGCCCAGCGAAACGTCTTTTCCTCTCTCATAAAGATCACCTTTTGTAGTGCTATTAGCGCTCTTATACTCGCGTTCTCCGCGCGCGCACGTCACCTTCGTCCTCCACCAGAGTGGCATCCTGTCTCTCGTCATTTCGATCTCATAGAAAACGTCTATTAGCGCGATCCTGTTCTACAAACACACACCGAGCGTCTTTGTGCGCGATGTAACAACGCGTGATACGGTTCTCAATCATCGTTCCAAATAAGATTCTTGAGTTTGTGTTGCTCGACGAAATTTGTTTACGCGGTCATTTGTTCACGCGGGTCCCGTTGTCTAACACCGACGCCGTGTGTGTCGACGACACGCCACATAAATCTCATCCGAGTAACCTCCGAGTGATTATTTAATCGACGCTCCCCGATCGCTTCTTCTCACGGCTTTCGCGGCTTCGTTAGCGAAAATTGTGTTTTCGCACTGCCTGATTCCACACTGAAACACGGTTCGCTTTACGAAAGACGATTAATAAGTGTTCGAAACGACGCATAGATAGCAACAATAATATCACATTGCTGTTGTCATTAACAAGTTCATTCTTCAAGTTTCATTCTTTCAAAAAAAAAAAAAAAAGAAAATGTCAAACGCTGGCTCATTATATCGCACGTAACGTTTGACAACTCTCCAAAATAAACACTCTCAGTGATTTTTGACGATGCGTCAGTTTGCGCTTTAAATTGATTTTTGATCTTCAAATTGCTACCTCATCCGCTTTATTTGTCAGATGGTCCTGGTGCGATTTCTATTTATATTTTCGAATCTGAAAAAATGATTCGGTGGAAAGAAATTTTGTGAATAATAGTGTCGTCGATGCCATAAATGGCTATATTTTGGCGGGTGTTGTCGTCAGCACTACGTGCGATGGTGAACCAGCGCTTAACGTTTGTTCTTCCGAATAATAAAACGTGTCAACGATAACGGCAACGTGATATTACTGTCGCTATCTATGCATCGTTTCGGGTATCAATCGCCCTATGTATACATGCACGCTTTTTCGCACTGTGTGTGTTATTAACATGAATATTACGTAACACTACGCACACAAACGCGGATCTCTCAACGAGCAAACTATAAAAATAAGCTGACTTTTGTTTAACGTTGTATTCTAATTAAATATGGCTACCGACCACAGAAGACTACGTATATTTGAGACTTTATGTAAAAATTTAAGAATATTCGTGTGTAACACTATTTTCATATCCGATTTTTCAATCAATATTTTTTCTTAATTTGAAAGTAAAATAGGTACTAGATAGTTGTAGTTAATATAACATTGTGTGTGTGTGTGTGTTCAATTTGAAGGAATTGAACTATGGTCGTGAAGCTTTTTTTTCTACAAATATATGATGAACTTACCATTATAAGTATCTTTTTTTGGAGTCGCCGCTACTCTTTTTGATTTTAGTTTCTATTGTTATCGCACGTGCCACACATGTCAATGATAAACGCAAATGAGAAGTATTTTTTCTGTCAAAATAAATTTTTGAAAACATTCATTTTTATCGTAGTTTTCAGCGTACGAAGACAAATTCAATCAAAATAAGAAGAACTGCTGATTTAAACTTTGAAGTGAGATCTTCAGTAATTACTTTATAATGAATGGAATTCGAAAGTATCGCTTTAAAGTAAAGTTTCAAAGACCACGCTGTGCATCAGACCATTGAACGTTTCAAACTGACCGGTAGCAGATCGTCTTCGAAGAGGAAAACCAAGATCTACAGCAAAAGCTGAAGATCACTTTAATGTGGTCACTTTTCTCTCTCCCTTCCTCTCTCTCTTTCTAACTAGAAAGTAAGTTGTTTTCCAGAAATTCGAACTGGAAATTAAATAAACCAAAGAGAATATCATGTCTCTTACAACTGTTAAATGTTGCTTGCGCGCGAGAGAGAGAGAAAGAGAGAGAGAGAGAGGAAAAGAGAGAGATGTCAACTTACACAGAAAAATTGTCGCGAGAAAACTTCTCAGATTATGAAATAAGAAGAAACGTCTTCAGTGAGCATTGCAGCAGAGAGACCAAAAACAATTTCAAAAAAGTATTTCGAAGTGACGAATATCTAAGTTCAAATTACTTGAGACAAAATGTCAAATTTCTGTCCGCCGGAGTAGAAGTGGAAAAAGCATTGTCAAAGTGCAAAATGCCAACAGTGAAACATAGTGGTAGTTCTATAAGAGAGGTAGTTCTCTGGCTACGGCGATTTAGTTCGTATCAACAGAATTTTGAACAAGATACGCGCGTTATAAAATTCTTAAACAAAAAAAAAAAATGTTGTTTCCTTAGACGTGCGTTTAAATGGCAAAGGTCTCTAAACTCAACAAAACAACGACCCGAAACATAATTCGCGTCTGTGAAAAGACTTTCTAGATACGAAACAAAGAGGGATTCTTACAAATACAATTTGGCCTCCCCAATCGCAGGATCGTAATCCTATAGAATTGTTATGAGAATAACTAGGTAGAAGATCCGGGAAAAATGTTCAAACTTCCAAAACTGAGTTACGGACTATTTTAGATGATGAGTATAGAAGGAACTTTTGTCAAAAAAAAAAAACAAAAACTGGTAGCTAGATTATCTAGATTAATAAAAAAAGTAATTTCTTAAGTACAAGAGTGGCTACTTTTACAAAAAGTATCTAATGGTTGTTAGTGCTTTCCCCATCTCGTAAAAGTTTTAAAATATCTTTTAGAACTTACAAACATTGTCTATTATTTTTCATTTAATTTACAAAAGAATGAGTAAAAATAATAAAAATACTAAATGTACATTATGCACAAAGTTTAGTTTTATATAATAAACATTTCTGATTGATAGCTTTTTCTCCAAAAATTTTGATCAACAATGTGCACAAACGGAGCAAGATATGACATAATTTAAGTAACAAATTTCCTTTTACCATCTGGTGGCTTTATTCTATGCAGCGTATATGAAATATACGCGCAAACCGAGCAGAGACGAATGAAGTGTGTTCCAGCGCGACCGGTTAACTATAATCCCGAGTCGACCGGTTAACTACTCGGTTAACGATTTAACCACCGTGTTGCTAATCACCCATTCTGGTTAACCGCGTCGGCCGCTGCTACAAACGAAGACGCGCGCGGAATTTCGATCGTACACGCGGCTTCGCTCGTTTGTATGTTAGCGCGAGGGAAAGAGACGCGGAAGCGCCGAGTTAGGAAGCGGCGGAAGTAAGCCTCGGAACGTTTGGCATTCTAATGAGGAAAGCGCCGTTTATTGACGCCGACTTATGTTTTGTTCGTTGCGTATGCGAGAGACGCGTTGATTGCTAGCTATCACGTTGCCGCACGTGGGCGGCGAAAGACGCGTGCCTCTCTGTGCCTTCTCGTCTTTGAGCTCAAAGCGTTAAACAAATTGCTACCTACCTACCTATCGTTCCGTGCGAAACACAAATACCGAATCTTAATACAAAATTTACACCACGATTTGTGTGCAAACAATTTAGGGTAAAATATTTAATGATCGGCACTGTAAAGATTTGTCAAATTATTTTTTTAGAATTTTTTATCACACAACTAATAATAATAATATTTTTATTAGTCAAGTACGACAATATTAACAAAAGAAAAAATAAAACCAAGAATAACAGAGTCGTAGACCTAACAAGCAAGACTACAGAACACTGTTTAGATGTACCCGAGATAATTTATTAAAAATAAAATAAAAATAAAAACTAATAAAAACTAAAGGACTTTAATGTTGTCATAAAAAAAACACTTAAATCTAAAAAAATAATACCTAAATTAAAAATAATACCTAAATTAACCTATTGCACCTATTGCACTATCAAATAAAAAGTAACTATAGACAAAAAGTGTTAACAAATAGAAAAGATCAATAAGTGCCGATTATCGAAAAGATGCTATAGGTTCCGTTATCCTACAAAAATCCATTAAAATAAACAAACGACAGCGCACAAGTGTGTAAACCTATGTAAAATATTTCAGAAATAATATTTTATATAATTTTTACATGCTAATTAAATAAAATTAATTTTTTTCATACGCATTTTGTTTTAATAGAGTAATTGTACAAAAGCAATAAGAGATCGTAAAAAATCATCTTCACACTGTTCCCTTGGAATATACGTTGCTCGGAATATTTGCGCCCTCTTCTCGCCGGAAGATACTGAATTTCCTCCATCAAATTACTCTCCCAATTACACCGCGATTACTTGCGCGAACGACGGCGCGGACCTAATAAACGCGAGTCAATAAGCCGGCAGGCAGGCAAGTCGGTATTGCCCGCGGATCTGAATGGGTGTTATGTCTCACGGTAATGCTGAATTACTGTCTCAACCCGGCCACGTGATTAACATTCGCGGAGGCTCGCGGTAACAATTAGAGAAACCTCGAAGAGAGATCCGCCAGTTTGGGGGATCGACGACGCCGGATGGAACGAAGAGAAAGCAAGAGCGAACGAGAAAGAGGGGAGAAGAGAGGGATAGAGACGCAGAGAAGGAAGGTCGCGATTACGTCGCAGCGCGATATTTCACGTCACTTCCGGTTACAAACCTCCTCCGGGCGGGTTATGAGATGCCATTCGGTAGAAGGCAGATGCACGCGGATGAGAAGAGCGACTCCTACCACTGAGAATTAATTTGAATTGGATTACCATGAATATTGTCGACGCTTGGCGCGAGAGGTCGACAGACGCGTTCCCGTCGCAAACTAAACGCTCGAAAGTCCGCGCTTTCTCTTTCTCTCTTTAGCGATCAACTGCAGCGCCGGTTATATCAATTTGCTCGTGAAAAATAAAATTCGCGAAAAATAAAATTGTTAACAAAAAGCGAAATTTATACGTGACATATTTTACATATGTTATATAATATTTAAAGATATTTCGTGCATGTGTAAATTATATTATATTGGTATTTTTTAATTTCCTTATTATTAATAATTTGATCCTTTAATTCTATTTAAAACGATAGTAAATTGCATTTCGAATTATTAAAAGAAACGCGATTCGTGTTCGAAGGATGTTGCAACGTCTTTCACGACGAAATATCGCGCTCTTACAAATTGAAGTTTACGATATTGTACTCGCGTATTTTTGTTGTCAGGCAAAAATCGGAGATCTCTCTGTATTATCAAAACTTTCCAAAAGACTAACGATAACCTAAAGAATCCGTCGAAGTTTTTGAAAGATAAAAAGTATATTTATATAAGCAGCGTCGAATGCAAGCACATTCTTTCGACGTGAGTTTTCTCTCGTTAGCGCCGGACAATACCCGGTCAGGACCAGGAGGAGTAGGACTAAAGGGGGAGGGAGTCCGTCAGCCCCGCAGGCTGACTTTAACAATCGAGAGACGGATGCAAGTTTTTCGCGACTGTATTTTTCCACGGTTTCCGCTTTCGCAAGAAGCGCCCGTAAATTATTCCGAAGAGGGACCTCACATCGATACGAGATTCATTGTTGCTGCGACTTCGAATCTATTGTGCGCGAGGCAAGAAAGTTCGCCAATTTACGTTTCTAAAACTCTTTGTAATTGAAAGAAGGCGTGGGGATTATAGAAAGTTATATATATATATATAAACGCATTGTACGACATACCTATCAATATTTATGATTATTAAAGTTTTCGTGGAAATCTCAGAGAGTCGCAATTTTTAAGAGATAAAGTTGAACCCCACTTTGTAATGTGTCGTATATACAGTAGAGTGTCTTATGTACGTTCCTACAACACAAACCACGCGTATAATATGCAACGATGACAGTAATGATAATAAATTGCGCGGTGATGAAAGGAGAAAAAATCTCAGAGCGGCTCTCTTCGTCGTATTTAATTACTTACACGCGTAGTTAACGTCGCGCGCTCTCACGCTCGCTGCGATAACGCAACGCGAGGACGATCAAAAATAATCTGACATCTTACAAAAATCGAGAAATTGTGAGCGACGCGGCTGGAAATAATATCGCGCCGCGTGACAAATGCAGTAGATCGAAAATGTCTGAGATCTACTCGTTCCCTTTCCAACTTGAATTAAGTTCGAGTTAGTTTTTTGAAGTGTATAAAAGGATGAAATTGTTGAATCTTTCTCATTTGTCTTTTGAGAAAAATCATATTGACGAGATTGATGAAAGAAAAGTGACATTAAGCGTGTACGTGCGAGAAGCTATCGATAAGCACATTAAAAACCAAAGCATAGATAGCTACGGTAGTGTACAATACAAAAAAACAGCTAAACTTTTTTCTCTTTCATTTTTTTCAATATACGTACCATTTGCAAGAAAAACGCAGCCTAGTAATGACGCGAACATCTTGTATAAGAAAAAAAAAAAAAATAAAACGGAAATTTTCTAGAACAAAAAAAAAACAATTTCCGAAATTATTAAATTAAAAATGTGAAGATTAAAGAGAGAGAGAAAGATCGTTGAATAACTGAGTGTACGTCTTCTTTTTGGAAAAGCCGGCAAAACGCTCCGACATCTCTCGGTAATTTTCTCTCGCCGCCCTACGGACGCCCTCTCGTTCTCCGCTCTATCTTCATCTAATCACTTTTGTTTTCGTCAACGCGACGCCGCGGGCTGAACGACAGGCGTTGATGGAGCCCGACGGTGGCGAAGGCCGGAGAAAGAAACGCGATAGGTATCTGAAGAGCCAAACTGCGCTCGAAAAAAAAAAAAAAAAAAAAAGGGAATGAGAAGTGGAAGGGAGTAAATCCCCTTTTTGGCAAATAGAGCGAGGGGCGAGGGTGCAAGATTTCTGCACCCTGCGGCGATCGGAAAGTTTTGCGGAAATGCACCCTCTCGCGAGGACTTTCTCGAGAAGTTTTAGGGTCCCATCCCGACGTCCCGAGAATTGCATAAAATAGGGGAGGGTGCGTCTATTGTGATTGATACGGAGAGTCTCCCGGTTCGGCGCGAATATCAGTGGATGGAAATATAATACAGCACGATTCCGCCATTTAGCGCCGTTAAACGACTTGGTAGTTCTCTCGAATGAGCCGTCTTTCGATTCAATCGAATCTCCTTGCGCACAAAAGTTTGGCTGTGCGGATCGTTAGAATAAAATTCTTTCATGCGACGGGGGTTATCTTACTCCCGCGATGTTCCGCGGAATGTCTTTTAATGGTACGGAGAGAGGTGACAAAGAGCCACGGAACTACGAAACGTCTCAAGAGGCCGTGAACTTAAAACCCGACGTAACAATGGCCCCGCATACACAAGCGTATACAGGGTGACCGAGTTTTTCTCTGAACAAAGAACACGCGTGTGAATCGCGCAGCTATATATGTATTTGTCGACGAATTATATAATAAATTTTGTTAAGAAAACCAAAGAATAAGAAAGTTTTCATTGTATGTAAGATAAATATTGCCATTTACTACGGACATTTATTTTAAAAATAATTACCAGACACGTAAATATTAAACGTAACAATCTTCAAGTATTTTTTAAGATGTGGTTTTTTTGAACACAATTAGTTCCCAACTTTACATGTATAAATACTTTTGTTATAATTATTTCTTTAATAAAAAAATGTCCGGAAAACTTACTTTACTTAAAAACTTTTTCAATCACCCCGTACGAATTGTGCACATGAGTTATGCACATTTGTTTGCAGAATCACATGCAGAAATGGAAGCGCATTCATAATTGAATGAATTAAATGTAATCTTACGTAACAACGAACCGTGGACAACAGGCTCGAAGCCGACGAAGTGTTAATCATGACCTCGATTGCTTGTTTCTTCATAAAAACACGAAGCCGTGTTCTTGTTCAGTTGCAGCAACAATATCGATTCTGAAATAAAGAAGAATTATAGGGTTAAGAAATTTAACTTCGTTCACGGTCAAAGATTGGTTATAACAAAAAGATAAAATATATCTTAGAAAATAGAGTAAGTTTTATATATAAATAAAAATAAAAAAGCATTATCTCGTCGATCTTCCACATATATCGTGAGATTTGACATTTGTAATTATTTTCGTATAAGAGCACGCGCAGATAAAATTTTATAGATTTTATTAACAAGTTTCGATAATATATTTTAATATAAGTTTTCGAGTGAAAATCTTTCTCACAAATTGTAGTATTGAACTCAGTCGTTGTGGCAGGAATTACTGCTCTCATGCGTCACGTGTAACTATGTCGTTAAACTTTGTTGTTGCCATCGCCTCCGCAGAGCGCGTAGCTTGTATCACCAGCACGTCTATTGAAAGTTTGGTCAACTACACGGAGGAGGTTCGTTAACGAAATTTCACCAATCTTGCGACGAATCGACAACAACTCGCGTAATAACACACACGTTTGATCAATATAATCGGTGAAAAAATAAACAATTTTGGAATCTTTAATGCAAAATCGCATATTCGCGGAATTAAAATTAAAAACAAAAGATAAAAAAAAAACTTGGTTAGAAAAAATTTTGAAATAACTTTGATCGAATAGTTTTTTTTTTCTTTTAATCTTGCGTCACTGAATTATTTTGCAATTATTGTTACAATAAATAAAGTTAATGTAGTTTGCATCAATGTCATCTAACCGATAACGCGAGTTCGCGTCGCTTTTGCGAGCTACATCCTTTTTGACAATTTGACGGCGGACCAGAGCGATTGACTCTCCAAATTAGATCCGCGCAACGCTAATTTTTTTTTAACTTTCTTAATTACGCGTAAATATGTTTCGAATGTATTTTGCGAGAGTCAAAAATATACGCGCAATCAGCGGTACGTGCGAGACAAATAGAACTTTGTGACGAGTGTCTCTCTTGCAATAACGAACGAGAAAACACACAGAGATGTTAAATTTATATCTATAGACGTTGAAAATTTAACAGTTATTATTCGCACAACAATGTGTGCTACAATAGTAGCAACGATGTTTTTCGAACTCAAATAAAAATATCGTACGTAGTTTTAGTAAATAATGTAACGAATTCGGTTTTATCGTAAATCTGATTTATGGGAGCGCGTCAATTTGCGGTGTATCTGTGTTTGACGCAAAGAACGAACAACATGCACTGAGAACATTTATTGATCTCTCTACATGTACACTCCGCCATACACATTAGTATTCGATTCAGGCGCTCATTACGGTATTGTCTCCTGGCATACATACCTGGCTGGAGCGCCGCACATATCGAATTCGTTAAACGTTCTCAGTATTCAACGACAAATGTAAAAAAATAAAATAAAAAAAAACAACTGAATATCCTTGTTAATACCACAACTGATACTAAAATCGCGCGGAATCGTAATCGCGAATGCCGGGAACTTTTATGCAAAAAAATATTACCGTATTACCCACAATCCTCTCTGATGGTTGTAAAATATATCCGTTACGTCGCGTTCGGATTATTTTGATATGATTAGAACACGTGAATTTACGCGTTACTTTTTGATTCCGATTTGATTCCGCGACTCCTCGCGACTTCACTTTTTCTCAGTACACCCCGTATAAATACGCTTAAGATCTCTCAACGTACGCACACACGTACATATATATATATATATATATATATATGTGAGATCCCCTCGTAAAAGTGTGCACACATTACAGCTGCTCGTGCGAGACGTAGGAAGCCGTATGCGCATTGAACATTGATTTTAAACGTATACCTAAGCGAAAGCACAGGCGTAAAAACGCGCGAGATTTGCGCTAGTGCGCAAGTCTTACTTCTGTTAGGGCAAAAATCGTAGACGGCGAGGTAAATGACGGGGCACATAGAGACCGGAAAGACGGATGTGGGAAAGATTTTACGACTATCGAAACCCGATAGACCAACCGACCGAACGACCGACCGACCGAAGACGAAGCTGCTCTGGCTTGCGCGCGGACATTGGCGTAGCACGGTTTTCCCCTGGTATTTTTCTCCCGTGGCCCATTTCGCACCTTGTCCTGTTTTACACCGCGCGCACAAGGTGGACTGTGCTTTTATCTCTTCTACCGAACAAGTGATTCTTTAACGTCAACGATATCTCGAAGGTACGCGTTCAACTCGTTGCAAACGTTTTTTATATTGCGCAAGCAGTTTTTTTATTTTTTTTTTTCGACGCAATTTCGGCTTTTGTGGCGCTTTACAGCGAGTGAGTAACAGAAAAATTGAAAATACAAAAAGCGTTTAATACCGACTCTCGCTCTTTTAACTGTACAGTGAATTTTTAGCAAAAACAAAAACAAAAAAAAAAAGTTTATTCGCGCAAAACAACGCGCTCGTACTATCGCGCGATATCGCGATAAAAATTAGCAGCTCGCGCCCAGAACAGAATGATTGAAATATTTATTAGCGAGTCAAAAACGACAACGTAACTGCACGTGTATATTCTACCGGTTTATCTCCGGTTATATCTCTATCGGGTAAACGTTCAAACCCTCGCAAAAGCGTAATTTGGTTAAAGGGTGTAAGCGCATAACTTTCGTACAACACACCGACTGTATTATTCAAGGCGGCGATAACACGCGGCGGCTAACAAACGACCGTCCGTACCTTCCTGGCAATTTAAGGGGTCAAAAAAATACGCCGCACCCGACGTCACTACGTTCATACGCTATTTCCGAGGGTACCGGCGTTACCCGTTTCGGATATTCGCGTTTGCAACATTTATAACGTGGTGTGGAATTTGGAATTTTGCGAAAGCTTTTCACGAAGCTGCAATACACACGATGTGCCGTCATCAATTATTCGCGAGTCAATTATCCAAGAGCTAATTAACTCGAAAGTTTAGTTAAAACGCTTTCAAAAATACAAGAATATTTGATCAAGAAGCCGTTTTCTATAATTCCGCATAAAAGCGCAAAAATTGAATAGTTTTCTGTTTTTGTGCTAATTTTTCTTGCGCAATTAAATAAATATTGAAAATTATCAAAAAAAAGTGTAGAAAATATGTGGCGATGGCTTCGTGGATTCGATTCCAAATTAATAAACCATCGAGAATCAATAAGAGAGTCAACCGATATTGATATATCAACAGAGATATTGATGTTTAAATGTTTTGCGCAAACACAGAAATCAATATTTTATTAATTTGGAATTAAATATTTAAGCACGCGGATTTTTTTATATATTTATCTCTTCATTGCTTCTCTTTCTTTATATTCTCTCTTATAAATGTTAATCATTTTGCTTTGCACAATTGAATTGCGAGTTAAGATAACACGGCTTCTTCGCGAGTGTCGAGTGTACGCTCGCTTAAATTCTACGTCGCACACGTGACACACGACGCGCATTCTTTGGTTATTTAAGGGGTCAGAGTACATATCTCACCCCGTGCGCAACTCCGCCGTATGCGCACATGCATACGTCACGCGCTTTCCTCCGAAATTATTTTACGCTCGTAGTTCGTAGTAGGTGCTCCTATTTGTGATCACATTATCCCCGAATTACTCTTACCGGACTTCAGCTGTCACGCTCCGGCGCCGCTTGGCTTAATCAAATTTTCACAGGTCGTTCTAGTTTATTCCCTCAAATTTTCATTCATTCATTCATTCATTCATTTGTCTATCGACGTAATTCGTTCGGTTTATTAAACGCCTATCGCATTATTAAATTTGCCGAATTTAAAATAATTTCGCTGCGTGAAATGCTGTCCCATCGAACAATTGCGTGCTATTTCAATCACACATTGCAAGTTAAAAAAAACATCAACAACTTGTGGGCATCGTAAATTTCATTTTTCTAGTTTTCTTTAAATGTTTGAATTATTATTATGCGAATGTAATGATGCTGTATGAGATTTTACAAATGCTTTGCCGTTTTACATTATTTGTGACTATGTATGACTCGAGCTCAACTTGATGCTCGATGTGTCTTTCTTTATTATTTAAGAATTTAAAACTCAAGTTGCACTCTCTCTTTCTCTCTCTCTCTCTCTCTCTCTCTCTCTCTGAGTGCGTCGTGTGCATACACCATTACGTACGTACGGTGTGTGTGCTTGAAAGTTATTTTGCGGGCTCCAGTCCGTTCTTATGTACATACTATTTCCCCATGTACGAGTCTGCGAGCGTGATGGAGAGTCACGCGGACGAGAGTGAGAAAGAGGAATGAAGAAAGACAGAATAAGATGGATGAGGTGGAAAGAGGAGAACAGAAGACTGAAGCACACGGTGTTCCGAAACTTTCGTTAAAATTGTCTTTATCTATAAATTATTCGATTTGCGATTTTAATTTGTGAAGTCGCTTTTTGTAGAATAATTTTACAATAAAACACATGTGTTTTGATATTGCGTGGAAAATATAAAATATAAAAAAAATATATATATATATAAAAATAACACACATATTTATTGAAAAAAGTAATTCTTTTATTTTAATAAAAAAAAAAAAAATATTTGTTTTAATGTGAGAAAAATTTCAAGTATCGAATAAAAATAGTAAATAAACGTTGTATTGAAATCTGTGAAAAAAACATTAAGGATGGCACTTGGTAGACACCCTGTGGACGCAGACTGAAAGAGATAGCGATGAGCACAACTGTCGATGATAGTTGTATGTGGGAAGGAAGTACACGCGCGCGCAGATAGACCGACGACGTAATATCGGGAATCCAAACGGTAATCGATATCACATATATCTCGACAGATGTATATTCAACCGTCCTCCACGATTTTCCGAAAGGAACCCCTTAATAAAACTACTTACGAGAGTCTCCGAGACTCGTCTCTTGCTCGGCTCTATCTCCCGGATCCTCTCTCTTTTCCTCTCTAGCCTCTCATCCCTTTCAGTCCTATATTACAGTGCCCTAAGAGACTGCGATGAAAATACGTGAAATACGCCATCACGCCGTGTGCGACTCTATTTATTAACTCCGCTCTCGCGCGCAATTTCTTCTTGCGAAGGTTGACGACTACTTGCAGGATGCATTTAATTGTCAATAAAATCGACGATATGCATTTGTTTTTTTTTTTTTAATTATTCCAGAATTTCGAGCTTTCTCTAATAACAAAAGATAAAAAAAAAAAAAATTCGTGGATATTAAAAGAGAAAATGTGTGCACGAATAGTAAATATTGCTCTTAAAAAAAAATATAAAAAAACGCACACACAATATTCGCAGAAATAAGAAAATAAAAAAGAACAAATTCTTAAAATAAACTGCTGTTCTTTTTTTAATCATTTCATATTTATATGCGACACAAATTCAGAAGAATATTCTTCACTTTTTTTCGCACTTGAGGTGTTGTTCATGAAAGGCAAATAAGGGCGATTTTCTAAAAATACAGCACTTGCAACCTTTTCGGTGTCAAGCTCGGAATTAAGATGGCTGCTAACTACTTTGAAGAACACTTCAAGCGCTAAGATCCGTTCCCGACCTAAAACAGATGGCCGAAAAGTGCCAGTCAATAATGGTGACATTTAGGAAGATTTCTCCCTCTTTCGGTCTTCTTCTTTTCTCTCTCTCTCTCTCTCATCGTTATTTAAGTTTCGTACGACAGAAATGATTTCAAGTTCCAGATAATCATAGAAGACGCGATATGTTCCCAATCTCGAGATATTTCCAACCACATCTTACGATTCGATCATATCGATACGACCTACATTCAAACATGCACAAGCAGCATTCTGACACGGTGATCTTAATATGCAAACATTTGTAGATGTAATCCCTAAGCATTATCACTTAAGCGTTATTCGTGAATCAAAAATGAATAGCAAACGTATGCAAATCTCCTATTAAAACTATTTCAATTTTTTACGTTACGATTTCACACAACCGTATATTTATCTCTTTCTCTCTCTCTCTCTCTCTCTCTCTTACAATTTTTATCAAAGGTGCATTTAAGGCGACTATACGAAATGCAAAAAGTCGACTCCCAGCCAAGGTGTTTTTTTTTGCAATAGATTTTTTTAAATTTCACAGAGATAAGAGAAGTTATTTATGTAAACGAAATGCAAATTAAGCATTTGATATGAATTTTCAAATTGGTTTCAACCTGAATTACTATTATATGTATTAATTTACATGTAATCCAAACATTGGATGCAAAATACATATTTTTTATGTAGTACATGTAAATTAATACTCTTATTTTTTGATTAGTTTGACACCAAAGAGCTTTCAATAAATATTCGTTGAAAAAAGTTTTACAAATTTTTTTTTCCACAAATGTATTTGTCGATTTTGTTAGATATTAGTCGCGCGCATTTCTTCGCGCGTAATCGCGTGACGAAGCGCACGTAAGGTCGGAGGTTGCTCGCAAAGAAAAGGAAGCGCGGAAGAGGAAGAGAGAAGATGCGCGAACGCGCGCGGCAACACAGAAAAGACAGAGACGAAGGAAGAGACGAGAAGACGGGCTTTCCGGCGAGCGCGTATAAATGCATGGCGTTGCGTTTTCTCTTCGTGTGGAATATTATTAATTTCGTATTCATTTCTTCTTTTCGCACCTCGCGAGATCGTCTCCACTCGTTAACGCTCGCTCTCGCGAGAGAAAATTTTCAAGGGTTCAACCGCGGCGACCTCTTCCTCCCCTCCCGCGCTATTATGATGCGGCGTATGTAAATACGATCGCTGAGAAGCGACGCGCGTTCTCACAATGGACGGACGGCGCAAAAAAAAAAAAAAAAGAAAAAAAATGAAAGGGAAGGAGACGCGACACGATGGTGAATATCCGGGGCTGGCTGGCGCGCGAGCGAGCGAGGGTGTGAAAGATCTCTCACTGTCGTCTTTTAGCCGGAGAAGTCGCGGAAGGAAATAGATGACCCCCGGCCCAATCGAGGCCGGTGTCACGATTGTATCGGAGCGAAACACGGCATCGAAGGACGCGAGAAAAACGATTGTAAATTTAGCACCGAGCGCGCTTCTCTCTTTCTTTCTCTCTTTCTCGGTCTTAAATATCCATAAAGGAGATGTGCTTCGTGTAAAGACGCCAATCTTAAGAAAACATAGCGGACATTGCGTTACCCCGAGCAATGCCATAAAACAAGTGTTAGTAACCTGTGTTTACACACACACACACGTGTACAAGTTACACATAATATAAACTTTGTTTATCTGACAAGCGATAAAATTAAATCGAAGCTGTAAATTTCTCGAGCGTGGTGTTGCGGTAGTTAAATCCATTCCGCATCCTCTACGGTCTGCGTTCTCTTCGTTGCACCGACCTCTCGTCGTAGATCTCTGGCGGCCAACGCGCGGTTGCAAATGTAATTCGCAATCGCATTCGCACCTCAAAATTGACCGCTTCTCGCAGCTGTGCGCAGCTGCTGGAACATGTATGTATTAAAGGACTTCGACTAGTGAGCGTGGCAGAAGCGCGGGAGAGGAGAAGGCGGGAGAGAGGCAAGACACTATATGGTAATTAGCTGCGGAAACTTGCCGGGGCGAATTGTACCACGGCCGCGCGTGGCAAACTATGCCCGCATGCCCCTTGGGTACCAAATACCACCGGCTAAGGGGAGGAAAGAGGGAGGGGACAACGGCGGGACCGGGTTGGGTTAGACGGTGGCGACATTACTAAAATGTCAGAGAATGTCACCCATCTCATAATCTATGCCCCACGATCCCGGAGCAACCCTCGATCCTCCCTTTCTCTTCGTCCACCCTCTTCTCCCCTCCCTCCTCCTCCCCATCTCTCTCCGTCTCTCTTACGCGCTCCATTCGGAGCTTTCAGCGATCTCTCACGTTTCCTCCCCGTCTTTCTTCACCCGCCCGACCCCGTTGCGAGCCCCTCCGGCTGCAGTGTCGCCGCCGCATTCTCGCGAGAAATTAATTTGGCCCTATTAAAATGATCACTTCTGGATTTAAGTTAGGATCTCCAGTCTCCATTCTCTCCTCTTCCTTCTCTTCCTCCTCTGCCACTTGGCTGTCCCAAATTTTGCACGGTAAAGGTCTCGCGTCACCTCTTCTCTCGCGTCCCGTCGTAAAAGTGAGATTTTAGTATAGCGAGGTGGTGGCTGGCGATGGTTGGCGGTTGTGCGAGTTACGAGGTCGAACTTGAAGCCGAGCTTTTCTTTAAAGCCACGGAAAGAAAGTAGGTCTCTCTCTTCTTTTTTTTTCAGCCGGTCCTTTTTAACGCAGTTTTGTGTGTGTTTAAAATAAAACCGAGCGTAATACGCGGCTCGTGTGAATCGGGAACGGGAACAAGAAAGAAAACAAGTATGTAGAAAGTGCGGATAAAAAAAAGAATGAATGTAGCAAAACAAACTTGTGAACAACGTGACGTGAGACGGGAGAAGCCCACCGTCGTGGTCGTAATAAAAACTTGTTGTAGCTCGATATTAGCGTTCATGTGCATAAAGTTGTGCGTGCGCAACGTATAAAAAACAACGTATATGACGCGGCAGAAATTTTCTGCCACATCGGCAATTCTTCGCAATTAATGAGTGTTGTTTTAAACACGATTGAGCGTGTTTGATACGCGCGAGATTTATACGTGTAGGTATTTTAATATCAATTAGTTTCGAATAAATTTGCCCATAGACGGTAAAAGCAAATTACGTGCGCGAGTGTTACGCGATTCAAAACTAGCAAAAAAACAATTGATCTTGTCTTCGACGAACAAGATGTAAATCGCGCGGGTGTGTTTCATTATGTTGTAAGTTTGCAATTTATATAATATTTGAATTATGCAAATGTGTAAACGTATCACTTGAACCTCGACAGTGACAAAAATAACTCTTTTTTTTTTTACAGACACGTTACTCTTAAAATTATTATTAATTATCTAACTCAACTTTTGCAGTTTGTAAAGCTGCAATAAACTGCGAGCGGACATTAAAATGCATCGAACATCAAATGTTTGTTTTAACGCGTTTCTCGTACTGCCGTAAACAATTTCTAACGGGACTCTCGTCAGACTCTCTCTCTCTCTCTCAAATAGGCGAACGCCGGGAATGTCATTGCGTTAAATGTCGTACTACATCGCGACGCGACGAGAAGCTCGTCCGACGTGTTTTCGCGTTATTGCGCGATCGCCAGCCGCGTACGGCAAATGCGGGATGTGCGGGAAAAAGTGTGTAATTAATTTGAACCCCGTCTGGGCAAACTCCAATCAAAGTGTACAAATATTAGAAAGCATATCGTGCGCGCGCGAACCCGGCTCTCTCCCAGCCAATTACCGTCCCCGGACGCGCGACGATCGCACGCGAGGATAACGAAAATTCCCGCCGTCGTCGATATTATCACGCGGCGCATTTAAGTTTTTTTTTTTTTTTTTTCATCCTCCCGCGAAAACTCGCCAAAAGCTTGCCCTCTAACTCTTCTCCGCCTGCCGATCTCATCTGCGTTCTTCTTTTTCCGTCTCCGGGATACGTGGCGTCGCGCGTCGTCGCGCGTTAAGGCCGTTTCGAAACGTTAAAGCGCGGCAACAAAGTGCATTTAAAGCTGCTGGAAATGCAGCTTACCGCGAGGTTAATGCGTCGGTCGCTTTCGCGCTGTGCAAAATTGAAATTTACATTAGCACACGAAGGATATTACACATTATTTTGTTTTTCGGGCAGTTAAAAGCTAATTACGCTCTCCGGGCAAAGATAATAATTTCCTACACAATTTTGCTTTTTATTATTTTACAGTTAATTAATTCAATTTTATTTTTTATAAGTCCGCCACTCAAAATATGATACTGTATTAAACCTATAATTATAATTTGTAGCAAAGTTTAGAGAGTTGCGTCGAACGAATCGAATTGTGCGCAGATGTTAAATCTTTTAAAGTTTATTATTAATCAATTAATATGTCTCTCATCTTATTATAAAGTTAAGCAAAGTTAAGCGCGCGGGAGCAGATTTTCAATTTGGCGTAATTAATTTGCCGAAAAATCTGCTCCGTTTAATTAACCAAAAAAAAAAAAAAAAAAAAA